>NC_057798.1:283321755-283542827 GCF_018294505.1 Triticum aestivum
CTGCTACGATGCCTACCTTTTGCTTGTCAGCCTCCCAATTGCCATGTTGAACCTCTAACCCACCATTGTCCTAGCAAACCGTTGATTGGCTATGTTACCGCTTTGCTCAGCCCTTCTTATAGCGTTGTTAGTTGCAGGTGAAGATTGGAGCCGTTCCTTGTTGGAACATTTATTTTACTTGTTGGGATATCATTATATTGCTATGTTGTCTTAATGCATCTATATACTTGGTAAAGGGTGGAAGGCTCGGCCTCTCGCCTAGTGTTTTGTTCCACTCTTGCCGCCCTAGTTTCCGTCATATCGGTGTTATGTTCCCGGATTGTTGCGTCCCTTACGCGGTTGGGTTATAATGGGAACCCCTTGATATTTCGTCTTGATTAAAGCTTGTCCAGCAATGCCCAACCTTGGTTTTACCATTTGCCACCTAGCCTTTTCTTTCCCTTGGGTTCTGCAGACTCAAAGGTCATCTTATTTTACCCCCCCCCCCGGGCCAGTGCTCCTCTGAGTGTTGGTCCACCTGTCAGCTACCGGTGGCCACCAGGGGCAACTCTGGGCTGGCCTACCCGTACCTAGGACAATCTGAGTGTGCCCTGAGAAAGAGATATGTGCAGCTCCTATCGGGATTTGTCGGCACATTCGGGCGGTGTTGCTGGTCTTGTTTTAACCTGTCGAAGTGTCTTGAGTTACCGAGATACCGAGTCTGATCGGAACGTCTTGGGAGGAGGTCTATTCCTTCGTTGACCGTGAGAGCTTGTCATGGGCTAAGTTGGGACTCCCCTGCAGGGATTGAACTTTCGAAAGCCGTGCCCGCGGTTATGGGCAGATGGGAATTTGTTAATGTCCGGTTGTAGATTACTTGAACTAAACTTAATTAAAATGAATCAACCGTGTGTGTTACCGTGATGGCCCCTTCTCGGCGGAGTCCGGGAAGTGGACACGGTGTTGGAGTTATGCTTGCGCAGGATGTTCCTTTAGCTTCTCGCTCGTGCTTCGCCTTCTCTTCTCGCTCTCTTTTGCGTATAAGTTAGCCACCACATATGCTAGTCGCTTGCTGCAGCTCCACATATATTTGCCTTATCCATTCCTATGAGCTTAAATAGTTTTGATCGCGAGGGTGCGAGATTGCTGAGTCCCTGTGGCTCACAGATACTATAACTCCAGATGCAGGTCCAGGTGATTTCGCTCCAGGTGACGAGTACGAGCTCAAGTGGGAGTTCGACGAGGACTCTCAGCGTTATTATGTTTCCTTTCCCGATGATCAGTAGTGGTGCCTAGTTGGGGATCGATTCA
The DNA here is from genome assembly GCF_018294505.1 of Triticum aestivum. Taxonomy (NCBI): domain Eukaryota; kingdom Viridiplantae; phylum Streptophyta; class Magnoliopsida; order Poales; family Poaceae; genus Triticum; species Triticum aestivum. The sequence continues at coordinate 283,323,046 of NC_057798.1, forward strand.
GGGCCTTGTCGCACGTTGGGTTCTTTTCTATTTTGGCGCCGTAGTCGGGCCATGAGTGTTTGTTTGATGGATGTTATTTATGTACTCTGATGTGACGTGGCGAGTGTAAGCCAACTATGTTATCTCCCCCTTTTATTATGTATTACATGGGATGTTGTAATGATTGCCTGACTTGCGACATTGCTTTCAATGCGGTTATGTCTCTAAGTCGTGCCTCGACACGTGGGAGCTATAGCCGCATCGAGGGCGTTACAAGTTGGTAATCAGAGCCTTCCCCGACCTTAGGAGCCCCCATTGCTTGATCGTTTTTAGCAGCCGAGTTGTGTCTAGAAAAAAAATGTTTTGAGTCCTTAGGAATTATATATCGGAGAGCTTAGGAATTCTTTTTACTTCCCAGCCTCCTCATCGCTCTGGTAAGGCATCCTGACGTAGAGTTTTGACTCTTCTCTTCTCAAATTTCACAAATTTTTTTTAGGATCACGCGAGTATTTTGGATTTGTTCCGATGGTTTTGTGACGAGAACATTGTTCTTGGTGCCTCCTGTCTTTAGGGGTTGTGGCAGTGTCCCGGGGAGTTGAGCTCCGAGGTGTTGTCGTCACAATTTTATCGTTGCAATTCTGGTATACTTGAGATATGTGCGCGACATCGGAAATCTCTTTTATGCAGTTCGTTGGTGAGATAACCTCGACGCCACCCAGTACTGGGGCGGGAGTTCGGGAGTATCGCCATAACTTGTATAACGGATGCTTTTCGAAGGTTGAGGTAGATGTTTTCCGAAGTTTTCTTGGTTATGTGTTGAAGGATGGATACAGCTGGATGTAGGATTTGCTAGTTTGGGTGAGATATTATGCTTCCCCTGTATCCCCAACACCTGATTGCATAACCGGAAAGGTTCGGGAGTTTCATAGGTGGAAATTCTAGTAGCTCTAGTTCTTCTTCCACGGATATTGGTTTGAGATTGGGATTTCTTACCGATTATTCGTTCTTGATCCGTACCTTGTTGATTTATTTCTCTACCTTAATTCTACGTGGCTTCTCAATTTATGGATATGTGACCATTTGAAGAGGAATGCATTCGTTCATTTTGTTCGGATGTGAAGACTATATGTTGCAATTTTCATTCCGTTGGATTCAGCTTCTATATTGTTGTCTATCAATGTGCTAATGGTGGTCAACCTCTTCAGGATGGCTCCTCCAACGCGCACGACTCCGAATCCTGATCCGCCTCCACCTCCGCCTCCTCCGGAAGCATGGCAAGCTGTGATGGCCGCTACTAATGCAAATACACAGTTGATCATGCAAATCCTCCAAGAGCGGAATCAAGGCAGTCAAGGGAATCAAGGAAACAATCAGCACCATTTTGCTACACTGAACCAGTTCCTCGCAAATGGCCCAAAGACGTTCAGCGGTTGTGTTGAGGCTACCGATGCTGACGATTGGCTAGTGGATCTGGGCAAGCATTTTGAATGCAGCAACGTCAGGCCTGAAGATTTCGTCAAGTTCGCTTCTTTCCAGCTCAAAGATCAGGCTGCAGAGTGGTTCCAGCAGTACAAGGATTCCAGAGGTGGACGTGTTATCACTTGGGACGATTTCCGTCAAGATTTCCGCGCTCATCACATCCCTCAAAGTGTGGTTGAGAGTAAGCGTCAGGAATTCCGCAATCTGAAGCAAGGCTCTTTGTCTGTCTATGACTACAACAAGTTGTTCCAGAAGCTCGCCCGTTTTGCCAAGCAGGATGTTCCTGATGAGAAGAGCATGATCTATCAGTTCAGGGGTGGTCTTCGTGAGGAAATTCAGCTCGCTCTTGTCCTCTTTGAGCCGTTGAGATACGATGAGTTCTACAACATGGCACTAAAACAAGAGGCTGCTCAGTTGAGGTGTGATGCTTCCAGGAAGCGTGCCAGAGATGTTACTCCTTCTTCCTCTACTCAAGTGGCCAAGCAGCAGAAGTATTGGCTTCCTCCTCCTCCGTTCCGTCAGCCGTTTCAGCAGAAGAGCAAAGGTGGCAGTGGTTTCTCCCACCCACCCAACCCAGGTTTTCAGAACAAGTCTTCGTCGCAACCTCCAAGACCGAGTGCTCCGTATCACCGTCCGCTTTCAGAGGTCACGTGCAACAAGTGCCAACAGAAGGGTCACTATGCCAACAAGTGTACCAACCAGAGGCGTCTTCCTCCTCCTCCTCCCGTTAGATCGGCAAGTACAGCTGTGGTCAAGCATAACCCCAAGCACGCCAAGGTCAATTTGATGAATGCAGCTCAGGCAGAGGTCTCGTCAGATGTGATCATGGGTAACCTTCCTGTTAATGATACTCCTGCAAAAGTTCTTTTTGACACTGGTGCATCGCATTGCTTCATCTCGAGACCGTTTACAAATAGGCATGAATTGGTTTCACAAGTTTTGCCTAGTCCTTTAGCAGTTGTCTCTCCCGGTAAGCGCATGCAGGCTAACTCCATCGTTCCGGATGTTTCTATCACTCTGGGTGACTACAAGTTCTTGGCTTCTCCTACGGTTCTTGGCAACTCGGATATCGATCTTATTCTCGGGATGGACTGGCTCTCTAAGCATAAAGCTCAGCTTGATTGTGCAGCCAGGCAGATTCAACTGACTCATTCGTCTGAGGATGTCATTGTCTTTGCCGCTCGGGATAATACCATCCGGTTGTTTTCTCTCAATGAGAAGGGTGAATTGGATGCCATCTCTCAAATTCCTGTCGTTTGCGAATATCAAGACGTCTTTCCAGAAGAGCTCCCAGGAATGCCTCCGCACCGGCCAGTTGAATTCGTTATTGAACTTGAGCCTGGCACGGAACCTGTGTGCAAACGTCCTTACAAGCTCGGACCTGAAGAGTTGAAGGAGCTGAAGAAACAACTCGATGAGCAAGAAAGATTGGGTCTCATTCGGCCTAGTACTTCTCCGTGGGGTTGTGGTGTTCTTTTTGTGAAGAAGAAGGATGGATCGAGTCGACTTTGTGTTGATTACCGTCCAGTAAACAAGAAGACCATCAAGAACAAATACCCACTTCCCAACATCAATGAGCTGTTCGAACAACTCAAGGGTGCTCAAGTATTCTCCAAGCTCGATCTCCGTATGGGTTATCATCAGATTCGTATTCGTGAGCAAGATATTCCCAAGACGGCGTTCAGAACAAGCTTTGGTTCATATGAATACACCGTCATGTCTTTTGGCCTCGCCAACGCTCCTCCGACGTTCTCTCGCATGATGAACTTCATCTTCAGCCCCTACACCAATGACTTTGTTTTGGTCTATCTCGACGACATTCTGGTTTTCTCGAAGAACAAGGAAGATCATGCCAAGCACTTGCGTTTGGTTCTTGACAAGCTCAGGGAACATCAGTTCTACGCCAAGTTCTCCAAGTGTGAATTTTGGCTCGATGAGGTTCTTTATCTTGGTCATATCATCTCTGCCAAGGGCATTTCCGTGAATCCTGAGAAGGTGTCTGCAATTGTGAATTGGGAACCTCCTCAGAACGTAAAGCAACTCCGCAGTTTCCTCGGTCTCGCAAGCTATTGCAGAAGATTCGTTGAAAACTTTTCTAAGATCGCCAAGCCTCTCTCAAATCTTCTTCAGAAACACGTCAAGTACGTTTGGTCTCCGGAGTGTGATATTGCTTTCAACACTTTGAAAGAGAAATTGATCACTGCTCCAGTTCTGACTCCGCCTGATGAAACCAAGCCGTACGAGGTCTTTTGTGATGCCTCTCTCCAAGGTCTCGGTGCTGTACTGATGCAAGAGAAGAAAGTTGTCGCTTATACCTCTCGCCAGTTGAAGCCTAATGAGAAGAACTACCCCACTCATGATCTCGAGTTGGCGGCAGTTGTGCACGCTTTGTTGACTTGGAGACATCTTCTATTGGGAAGGAAAGTGGATATTTTCACTGATCACAAGAGTCTCAAGTACATCTTCACTCAGCCTAATCTCAACCTCAGGCAGACTCGATGGGTCGAAATGATTCAAGAGTACAATCCGAGTATCGAGTATACTCCAGGCAAGGCCAATGTGATTGCTGACGCTTTGAGCAGAAAAGCATATTGCAACAGTCTGATTCTCAAGCCTTATCAACCCGAGCTTTGTGAAGCTTTCCGCAAGCTGAATCTGCAAGTTGTTCCTCAAGGTTTCCTCGCCAACCTTCAAGTTTCTCCTACCTTGGAAGACCAGATTCGCCAAGCCCAGCTTCTTGATGATATGGTGAAGAAGGTGAAGATTGGTATTGCAAAGAGTCAGTCCAAGTACAAGTGTTACCGACTTGATGACAAGGACACTCTCTTCTTCGAGGATCGAATTGTTGTGCCCAAAGGTGAACTTCGTAAAATGATCATGAACGAGGCTCACAATTCTCTCCTCTCCATCCACCCTGGGAGTACGAAGATGTATCAGGACCTCAAGCAAGCTTATTGGTGGACTCGAATGAAGCGCGAGATCGCTCAATTCGTGAATGAATGTGATGTCTGCAGAAGAGTGAAGGCAGAACACCAAAGGCCAGCTGGTCTCCTCCAACCTCTTGCCATTCCAGAATGGAAGTTTGACCACATTGAAATGGACTTCGTGACTGGGTTTCCAAAGTCCAAGCGTGGCAATGATGCTATATTTGTTGTCATCGACAAGCTCACCAAAGTGGCTCATTTTCTGCCTATCAAAGAGTCGATCACTGCAGCTCAATTGGCGGAACTCTATACCTCTCGCATTGTCTCTCTGCACGGTATTCCTCAAGTGATATCTTCAGACCGTGGCAGCATCTTTACCTCCAAGTTTTGGGATTCTTTTCAGAAGGCCATGGGCACCAACATCCGCTTCAGCACAGCTTTCCATCCTCAAACAAGCGGTCAAGTCGAGCGTGTCAACCAAATTCTTGAAGATATGCTCAGGGCTTGTGTGATCTCCTTCGGCATGAAGTGGGAGGACTGTCTTCCTTATGCTGAATTCTCATACAACAACAGCTTTCAAGCAAGTTCGGGCAAGGCCCCATTTGAAATTCTGTATGGCAGGAAGTGCCGTACCCCTCTCAACTGGTCTGAAACCGGTGAACGTCAGCTGCTGGGTAATGACTTAATCACAGAAGCAGAAGAAATGTGCAAAGTCATTCGTGATAACCTCAAAGCAGCCCAATCCCGCCAGAAGTGCTACTATGATAGTAAGCACCGTGAATTGGCTTTCGAGATCGGAGATCATGTTTACCTCCGCGTCTCTCCCATGAAAGGTACTCGTCGCTTCGGTATCAAAGGGAAGCTTGCCCCTAGATACGTGGGACCTTTCAAGATTGTCAGCAAGAGAGGCGACCTCGCCTATCAACTCGAGCTTCCTTCAAACTTTGCAAATGTTCATGATGTGTTCCATGTCTCTCAGCTTCGAAAGTGCTTCAAGACTCCTGACCGCACCGTCAACTTCGAGGACATTGAGCTCCAAGAAGATCTCTCTTATCGTGAGCACCCAGTTGCTATTCTTGAAGAGACTGAACGCAAGACTCGCAACAAGTCAATCAAATTTCTCAAAGTTAAGTGGTCACACCATTCCGACCGTGAAGCTACCTGGGAACGCGAGGATCACCTCCGTTCTGAGTACCCGGAGTTCTTTCAGTCCTAGATCTCGGGACGAGATCTTTTCGTAGTGGTGGAGTGTTGTAACGCCCCAGATGTAACTTTCCCTATTTGTACTCCAACTCTTGCCGTTTCCGGTGTCAAGTTATATTTATTTCTCGGGTTCGGGTCTTTGTCTCCGTGTGTTGTTTTCGTTTTCATGCATCTCATACCATGTCATCATGTGCATTGCATTTGCATACGTGTTCATCTCATGCATTCGAGCATTTTCCCCGTTGTCCGTTTTGCATTCCGGCGCTTCGTTCTCCTCCGGTGGTCATTTCTAGCTTTCTTTCGTGTTTGGGAATTAAACATTTCCGGATTGGACCGAGGCTTGCCAAGCGGCCTTGGTTTACTACCGGTAGACCACCTGTCAAGTTTCGTACCTTTTGGACTTCGTTTGATACTCCAACGGTTAACCGAGGGACCGGAAAGGCCTCGTGTGTGTTGCAGCCCAACACCCCCCAAATTTGTTCCAAAACCCACCAAACACTGCTCCATGTCCTAGATCGTTCGATCACGATCGCGTGGGCGAAAACCGCACCTCATTTGGACTCTCCTAGCTCCACTTATGCCTATATATACACCCCCCCCCTTTCGGATCTCAGATTTCCTCCCCGTCCTCCTCCGGAAAAAAAGGAGATCCAACTCCTCCCGCCGCCGCCGGACACAACCGCCGCCGACGGACATGTCCGGCCTCCCCGTCCGCCGCCACGTGTCGGCCTCCTAGTGGCCGCCGCCCGGTCCCCAGTTCGCCGCCGCCCGCGGGCCCGCGAGGCCCGTGCGGGGCCCCCGCGGCCCGATCCGCCGCCGCGCCTTGTTCCGCGCCCCGCCGCCGTCTTCTCCCCGGCCGGCCGCCGCCGCGGGCACCGCTGCCGCCCCAGCCGGAGGTCGCCGCCGCCGCGGGCACCTCGCCGCCCGCCGCCCGGCCGCTCCCCGCCGCCGTCCGCCGCCCGGGCGCCGTCGTCGCCGGCCACCGCCTCCTCCCTCGCCGCCGGCCACCATGGGCCTCAAAGACGGCGAGGCCCCGGCGATCCTCGGGCTCTGAGAGCCTCGCCCGATCCAGATCCGGTCGCGTGAACAGTAAACCCTAACCCCCGATTTTTTTCTAAGTCCCGAAAATTTTGATCCAAGTTGCTCTGTTCGAGGTCCCGTAACTTTGCAACCGTAGCTCCGTTTTAGGCATATGATATATCAAAATCTTCGCCTCGACATGTACATCATTTCATTCCATTGCATCATTTGTATTTGAGGTCGTCTTGTTGCCCAAAATGCTGTTAGAAGAAGGCTTCGTGAGTAGATTGCAGATCCGTTAGTTCATCTTGCACTTTTGTCATTTTTGCTATGTTTAATTCGTGCATGATATGCCTGTGCCCCTTTGGGATGAATTGTTAAGCATTTTGTCTTCTTTCCAGAGGTGCCACCCATGCATTTTTAGGATGTGTGTGTTGTCTTGTGCAAGCTTGCGAAGGGAGGTACCTGAGATTGCTGATTTCAGGGACTTAGTGATTTTCACTAAGTCTGGGATATTTTAGTTCATGATGCTATATGTCCAGCTTGTTTCCTAGTGGTCCGTGCCTCTTTTGAGGATGATCAGTAAGGGAGTTTTGATATTTATGTTATGCTCTATCCATCCATGTCTTTGTTTGCATATGTGGAGTGCTCTAGGTTGACTCAATCGAGCTCAACTTTTGCTTCGTTGTTAATCTGGGCAGATCGTCAACTCGTTTGCGATTTCGCCGGTGCTATTGTTAGTGATCCATGCATGCTATGCCTTTGTTCTTGCCATGTGTAGCTAGCATATTGTGCCTTCTTGCTGGCTATATGCTTTCCTTGCCATGACTTGCACCGTAGTGAGTGCATCGAGCTCGTTTACATGCCTTCGCGAGTTAAATTTCTGCATGTCTCAGTTTTCACTAAGTCTGAAAACTGATTGTGTTTTAGCTATGTTCGTGTGCCCGTTAATATATTTTGTGATCCCTTTTGGCCCCAGGTCACTTTGGGTGTTTTGTTAAGCTTGTTGAGTAGCTCCATGCCATGTTCTTACTTGTCATGTTCAGGTCATCTATCATGTTGTTTTGCTGCTCCGAAGAGAGCATCGTGATCTGAAATTTCAGGCTAGTGTTAATTTCACTAAGTCTGGAATCTGTTTTGCATATTCATTTTTGCCATGCTTGTTTGAACCTCTTAATGGATGAATTTGCCTATGGCTCAGTGCTAGTGTTTTGTTAACCATCTTGTGTACATCACTGCCATGTATTTTGTTTTCATGTTTGGTGGCTGTAGCATGTTCATTTCGTTGCATTTAGGAGCCTACTTGCTGTATATCGCAGATCGGTTCGTTTCGTAAAACGCTCGCCATTTCCAAACCGTAGCTCCGATTCCAATGATCTTTATATCGTTTTCAAGCGATTTCATCCCCTCTATCCAGTGGCACACTTGGTTTTCCAAGTTGATGCCAGGTTCATGCATTTCCTGTCATATCTTGCATTTTGCATCCCGCATCGCATCCCGCATAGCATATCGTCATTTCATCATATTGCTTGGTCTTGCCCGTGGTTGATTGTATCCTTGTTGCTTGTTTGTCTTGTTGGGTAGAGCCGGGAGACGAGTTCGCTACCGAGGAGCCCGTTGAGTTTGCTTGTGAGGATCCAGTCAACTCTGACAACTGTGCAGGCAAGATGATCATACCCTCGAAATCACTACTATCTTTGCTATGCTAGTTTGCTCGCTCTTTTGCTTTGCCACTGCTACGATGCCTACCTTTTGCTTGTCAGCCTCCCAATTGCCATGTTGAACCTCTAACCCACCATTGTCCTAGCAAACCGTTGATTGGCTATGTTACCGCTTTGCTCAGCCCTTCTTATAGCGTTGTTAGTTGCAGGTGAAGATTGGAGCCGTTCCTTGTTGGAACATTTATTTACTTGTTGGGATATCATTATATTGCTATGTTGTCTTAATGCATCTATATACTTGGTAAAGGGTGGAAGGCTCGGCCTCTCGCCTAGTGTTTTGTTCCACTCTTGCCGCCCTAGTTTCCGTCATATCGGTGTTATGTTCCCGGATTGTTGCGTCCCTTACGCGGTTGGGTTATAATGGGAACCCCTTGATATTTCGTCTTGATTAAAGCTTGTCCAGCAATGCCCAACCTTGGTTTTACCATTTGCCACCTAGCCTTTTCTTTCCCTTGGGTTCTGCAGACTCAAAGGTCATCTTATTTTACCCCCCCCCCCGGGCCAGTGCTCCTCTGAGTGTTGGTCCACCTGTCAGCTACCGGTGGCCACCAGGGGCAACTCTGGGCTGGCCTACCCGTACCTAGGACAATCTGAGTGTGCCCTGAGAAAGAGATATGTGCAGCTCCTATCGGGATTTGTCGGCACATTCGGGCGGTGTTGCTGGTCTTGTTTTAACCTGTCGAAGTGTCTTGAGTTACCGAGATACCGAGTCTGATCGGAACGTCTTGGGAGGAGGTCTATTCCTTCGTTGACCGTGAGAGCTTGTCATGGGCTAAGTTGGGACTCCCCTGCAGGGATTGAACTTTCGAAAGCCGTGCCCGCGGTTATGGGCAGATGGGAATTTGTTAATGTCCGGTTGTAGATTACTTGAACTAAACTTAATTAAAATGAATCAACCGTGTGTGTTACCGTGATGGCCCCTTCTCGGCGGAGTCCGGGAAGTGGACACGGTGTTGGAGTTATGCTTGCGCAGGATGTTCCTTTAGCTTCTCGCTCGTGCTTCGCCTTCTCTTCTCGCTCTCTTTTGCGTATAAGTTAGCCACCACATATGCTAGTCGCTTGCTGCAGCTCCACATATATTTGCCTTATCCATTCCTATGAGCTTAAATAGTTTTGATCGCGAGGGTGCGAGATTGCTGAGTCCCTGTGGCTCACAGATACTATAACTCCAGATGCAGGTCCAGGTGATTTCGCTCCAGGTGACGAGTACGAGCTCAAGTGGGAGTTCGACGAGGACTCTCAGCGTTATTATGTTTCCTTTCCCGATGATCAGTAGTGGTGCCTAGTTGGGGATCGATTCAGGGCCTTGTCGCACGTTGGGTTCTTTTCTATTTTGGCGCCGTAGTCGGGCCATGAGTGTTTGTTTGATGGATGTTATTTATGTACTCTGATGTGACGTGGCGAGTGTAAGCCAACTATGTTATCTCCCCCTTTTATTATGTATTACATGGGATGTTGTAATGATTGCCAGACTTGCGACACTGCTTTCAATGCGGTTATGTCTCTAAGTCGTGCCTCGACACGTGGGAGCTATAGCCGCATCGAGGGCGTTACAAGTGATATGCTCCAAAACCCTCAACTACTTTCTCATATCCACATATGACCTAAACCAAAAGTCAAACTCGGCCCTACCGATTCTTTCTACCCGGCGCCACCGAGTTCAGATGTCATAGCCACTGCCACAAACCCTAGGCAAATCGGTCTCACCTATAGGGATCTCGGTATCACCGAGATGGGATTGTAATCTCTCTGTTTCCCTTCGTAACGTTTCGGTACCACCGAGATGAGCGATCGGTCCCACCGAGATTGCAATGTAAACTCCCTGTTTCCTTTTCATAACATTTCGGTTCCATCGAAATGAGCGAACCGGTCCCACCGAGTTTACCTGACCAACTCTCTAGTTAGCTTATTACCAAAACGGTCTCACCGAGTTTGTGTAATCGGTCTCACCGAGATTACGTTATGCCCTAACCCTAACCATATCGGTCCTACCGAGTTGCATGTCGGTCCCACCGAAAATCCTAACGGTCACTAGATTTGCTAAATCGGTCCGACCGAGTTTACCAATTCGGTCCCACCGAGTTTGGCAAGTTGTGTGTAATGGTTAGATTTTGTGTGGAGGCAATATATACCCCTCCACCACCTCTTCATTCGTGGAGAGAGCCATCAGAACAAACCTACACTTCCAACTTGCTATTTCTGAGAGAGAACCACCTACTCATGTGTTGAGGCCAAGATATTACATTCCTACCATATGAATCTTGATCTCTAGCCTTCCCCAAGTTGCTTTCCACTCAAATCTTCTTTCCACCAAATCCAAATCCTGTGAGAGAGAGTTGAGTGTTGGGGAGACTATCATTTGAAGCACAAGAGCAAGGAGTTCATCATCAACACACCATTTGTTACTTCTTGGAGAGTGGTGTCTCCTAGATTGGCTAGGTGTCACTTGGGAGCCTCCGACAAGATTGTGGAGTTGAACCAAGGAGTTTGTAAGGGCAAGGAGATCGCCTACTTCATGAAGATCTACCGCTAGTGAGGCAAGTCCTTCGTGGGCGACGGCCATGGTGGGATAGACAAGGTTGCTTCTTCGTGGACCCTTCCTGGGTGGAGCCCTCCGTGGACTCATGCAACCGTTACCCTTCATGTGTTGAAGTCTCGATCAACGTGGATGTACGATAGCACCACCTATCGAAACCACGGCTCAAAAATCACCATGTCTCCAAATTGAGTTTGAATTCTCCAAACCCTTCCCTTTACATTCTTGCAAGTTGCATGATTTACTTTCTGCTGCTCATATACTCTTTGCATGCTTGCTTGAATTGTGTTAAGATTGCTTGACTTGTGCTAAGATAGTTAAAATCTGCCAAAGTCTAAAATTGGGAAAAGGATAAGTTTTTATTTGGTCAAGTAGTCTAATCACCCCCCCTCTAGACATGCTTTCGATCCTACAAGTGGTATCAGAGCTTTGGTCTCCATTTGCTTTGATTTCCATAGCTTTGGGTGGTCATAGCCTTGGTTTCACAACCTAGGAGAGTATGGCGTCTAGCGAGGGAAATTATCACCGTAGAGGTCCTTACTTTGATGGTACTAATTTTTCTAGTTGGAAACATAAGATGAAAATGCATATTCTTGGAGATAACCCCGCCATTTGGGGTATTGTGTGTATTGGCTTGCAAGGTGAATTCTTTGATGGGAGAGAACCAAACCGTGAAGCTAGTGCGGAAGAGTTCAAGATGCTGCAATACAACGCTCAAGCTTGTGATATCCTCTTCAAAGGATTGTGCCCCGAAGAATTCAACAAAATCAACCGTCTTGAGAATGCAAAGGAAATTTGGGACACTTTGATTGATGTGCATGAAGGTACCGACTCCGTCAAGGAATCCAAGTTGGATGTGCTCCAAAGTCAACTTGACAAGTTCAAAATGAAGGATGGTGAAGGTGTCGCTGAAATGTACTCTAGGCTTGCTCTTATCACAAATGAGATTGCGGGCTTAGGAAGTGAGGAGATGACTGACAAATTCATCATCAAGAACATCCTAAGAGCTTTGGACCAAAAATATGATACCGTGTGCACATTGATCCAAATGATGCCCAATTACAAAGATCTCAAGCTAACCGAAGTCATTGGAAGAATTGTTGCTCATGAGATGTCACTCAAGGATAAGGAGGAACTTCACAACAAGTCAAGTGGTGCTTACAAAGCCTCATGTGAAGCCCCCACATCATCAAGTGAGAAACAAACCTTCAATGAAGAATTGAGCTTAATGGTGAAAAACTTCAACAAGTTCTACAAGAGTAGAAGCAAAGAAAGAAGCTCCAAGTCAAGGTCCTACAATGACAAAAGGTCTTCTAGTCGAGAGCACAATTGCTACAATTGTGGGAGACCCGGACACTATTCCAATGAGTGTACGGCACCTCACAAAAGAAGAGAAGAATCACCCAAGAGGAGAAGTAGAATAGAAGAATCACCGCCAAGAGAGAGGAGTAGAGATGATCGTTATGAATGAAGAACATCCCGGAGAAGCAAGGATTCGGAAAGGAAGGACAAGTCATCAAGGAGCTACACAAAACGAAGACATCAAGCTCATGTTGGTGAATGGGCATCCGGCTCCGACTCCGACAATCACTCCAAGAGAAGCTATCACTCTGACTCCGAATATACTCAAGATGAAGGTGTTGCCGATCTAGCACTTGTGTCAACCAACTCCTACGACATATTTGATTCACCAAATGAAGGACTTGGAAGATGCTTCATGGCTAAAGGCCCAAAGGTAACACAGCCCGAGTATGTTGATTTCAATAGTGATGAAGATGACTTGCTAGGTGATGATGATTTACTTGTTGACAACTCTAGTGACGAATACTATGATGAAACGTCAATTAATTATGCTAATCAAGATAAAACAAATGACAATGATAAGGAGAAGATTGAGCTTCTAACTAAAGAACTAAACACTCTTAAGTTAGCTCATGAAACTATCTTAGAAGATCATCGAGAACTTTTAAGGACTCATGAGAAGTTACGCTTTGAAAAGCTCAATCTTGAGCAAGAGCATGAGTTCTTAAAGGCAATCAATGATGATCTCCGTAAGAAAAGTTCTTCTTACATTGCCAAGCGTTTACTCTTATCTACTTACATGCCTCAAGTCAAGTCCACTAACAAGAACAAGAAAGGATTCTTCCTCTAGTAGTAACAATAATCATGCTAAATCCAATATTGTTGCTTCTAGTAGTTCTCTTGATTCCACTAATGATTATCTTAGCCAAGTTACACTTGAGCAAGAAAATAGCTTATTGAAGGGAATTATAGAGAAAGGTGTTTACAAAAGCCTTCCCGGGAGTAAGCAATTTGAGGAAATTGTACGCAAGCAAGGAAGGCACCGGAAGAACCAAGGTGTTGGTTTTGAACGAAAGTTCAATGCCAATGGAGTTGAGTGGGAAGAAGATCAATACCCAAAGACGAAGTCTGTTCCTTCAAGGGGACACAAGCTCAAGATGATCTTCCACCACAAGACCACAAGCAAGAAGGCAAGGACAAGCTTCAAGAGGAGATTGATGCATTTGAAGAAGCTCCTAAGGCCTTGGTCAAGTGGGTTCCCAAGACTATGTCAAGTTCTACTTCATCAAGTACGACTACAACTCCAAGGATTCCCATCAAGATGATGTGGATCCCGAAGAAGAAGAACTAGAGAATTCTTGAGGGTGACTCCGCGAACATATTTCACTCATATCATTTTGGCAACAACAAGTGCAATCAACTTCCACATCTTGCACTAGTTCAAGGAGTCACAAACCCTCTTGTTGGTAAGACAAGGGACAAGGTAACCTAATGCTTTCATGGACATCATCTTGTGTGTGCATCACTGTATGTCTATGGATATCCTTGTCTGTTCCTTGTGGGACTAACCCGTGTAGGTATTGAAAGTGCAACTCACTCCTAGGGATAGCTCCAAATGATCTACATCAACATTGAGCATCCACATCTTCAACACCTACATGAAGTCATCATCGACAAAACCCAAGGTTAGTTTATCCCTCTAAGGGGGAATCTCACATCTAGGGGGAGCTTAACTCTAAGAATTGATTCAAAGCAACTCTAATGGTGTGAACACATCAATGCATTATGTAAAAGTGGTAACCCCACTCGAGCTTAAACGATGAGTATGACCTATGATCAAATGTTCTCATTTGACTCCTAAGTCAATACACTCATATATAGATGACCTAGTCGTCGCCAATTGTTTGGTAGATGCTAGAATTGGTTGTGCATGCTTTGCCACATATTTCATTTGCCATTTTATTGTGTGAGCATGTTGGTTGCATATTTTACTTATTCGAGGACATCCACTTGTTTCTTTGATTGATTGGTTTCTTTTTCTTTTGCCAAGTGGATGAACAAGAATGCCTAAGAACCTTCTCTAGCTATCTATGCTTTTTTCGTCTCAAACTCTATTCATGCTACATCACAAAATTTGATCAAGTCAGATTCGAACCACTCTGTGTGAGGAGCACTCGGAGTCCCCGATTCGTCATAGACTTAAACTTCCAAAACTTCTTTGTGCGTTTCGGTCTGACCGATTCCTCCATTTTGGTCATACCGAGATCACTAAGTCGATCTAGGTTTTCAATCTCGGTGCAACTGATTTGAACTTTTCGGTCACACCGAGTTTCTGTAATTGTATACAGTTATGCATCTCGGTGCCACCGAGTTGTTCCACTCGGTCACACCGACAGGGTCGGGCTATATATACTCACGGGCAAAAATTTGGAAACTTTCTCCAAACCCCTTCGCCCGCGCATAGCTCGCTCTGCCTCCAGGGTCTCCGGATCGTCCTCCTCGTCGCCAGCCGCCTCCAATCACTGGTCTCCGCCGCCGTCAACGGAATTCACCTCCGCCGTTGCCGCCGTAGCGAGTTCATCGCCAAGCTAGGGTATGGACTCGATCACAGTGCTATCCCCGTCCGATTCCCAGCACATTGTGTTCATCATGATTCTTGCCACGATTGAAACTACTCTATCCAGTCAAAACAATCCATAGTTTAGTAGTGAATTGAAAATTTAGGGTTAGGTTTCCGCCGAAACCATCTCGGACCCACCGAGTTGCAGAACTCGGTTCCACCGATTCGGCTAAGGCCATTGCACAAGTGATTCTCGGTCTGACCTAGAATTGCAAATCGGTGTGACCGAGTTCAAGACTTTGTGAAACCCTAGCAGTCTCGGTGCCACCGAACTGTGACTCGGTCTGACCAAGTTTACTAGTTTAGGTTCCAAAAGCTGCTTGGGTATCACCGAGTTTGCGAATCGGTTGATCCGAAATGCTTTCTGTGGAAAACTAAAACTAAGTTTTTGACTCATTCTTTTGCAAAAACCTCTGTATTTTGTGATGCTCATCCACTCTATCTCATCTACATCTATTCATAGGGTCAGCAGTCAGTGTTCGCAATATGTCTGATCAAAGTGACAGCCAGAACAGAGAAGAGGAGCAGGTTCAGATGAGTGAGGGCACTAGTCCCTCTAGTACCTCTGATGAGGGCAGCAGGAGCACCCCAAGCAACTTACCTAAAGCTGCCACCAGAACCAGAAAGAAGAAAACCTCAGAATCTAAGGATGAAGACTATGTGGCAGTAGAGGATGAGGCCACTTCCAAGAAGAAAGTGCTCAAAGAGTAGTATGGAACAGTTGCATCCATTAAGCCTGGAATGAAGATGAAAGTTCCTGCAAAGAGAACTCCCATGTCTAAAGCCAGAGCCTCTACTCAAGTACCTTTGGAATCTCAACCCAAAGAGGCTGCTGCAGAAGGGAAGAAAAGGAAGGAAAGGGTCAAGAAGACCATGGCCAGAGTTGTTGGAAAGCCTTCCATGATGGAAGAGGAAGAGGAAGAAGAGGTTGCTGCACCAGCACCCAAGGCTCAGAAGCTTATGGGTGATGCTATTAGGTCAGGGGCTGCATCATCAAAGCCCAAAGAAGCACCCAAAGCTGCCTCCAAACCAAAGACTACACCAAAGAGGAATACCAGAAACATATCTGCTGCTGAGAAGAACAAGGCCCCAGTACCTGAAGCTGCCGCCTAAGAAGAAGAAGATGAAGAGCATGTTTTGAGAAAGTTGAAGCCAAAGATTCCAGACCACAATGATGCTCATCCTGTGGCTGAGAACATGAAGCTGAGGAAGGATGCAGGACTCAGACAGTGGAGGTTGTCTGATCCCTATGCTATCAGGAGAAGGACTGCTGTTGACTACAGGTTCCATACTATAAGCGCATCTAGTGCCCCTTAGTGATTTTGGTGTAGTGAAGACTTATAGGTTAAGGGACTAATGAGTTTGTGAGTGTACACAGGTCTATAAGTCTATGAGGAGTTTGATAATTTACAGAGAAAGTCGACCCCTAAAAATGAAGTTCTTCAACTGAAGACTTTGATATTCTGAAGACTTTCTGAAGACTTTGAAAGTGAAGAAATTGGTGTGACCTTGAAGACTTGGTATTCATTAGTGGAACATGAAGCGTGAAGACTTGTGTTTTCGTAGTTTCATTTTCTCTTTCTTGAGTCATAGGAAACACCATACTGTTAAAGGGGGTCGAGGAAATACTAAGGAAAAATTTCCATGTGATGCTGAACTCAAAATCCTACACCTACCAATCCCTTCGAGTGAAGCCTTTGGAAATCTCATACAGTTCAGTCACTTTCTTCAGTAACAGAGACGAAGTTCTTCTGGTCACTGATGAATTTGTTCTGACTGAGGAGTTAGGAATTCGCCAGTGCGAATTACCTACACAGTGAGGAACGTGATAGCCCTGAGGAATTTGAGAGTCAAATTTCCGACCGTTGCTGTGATGCGCGCCAGCTGTCCCAAAATATCTTATCCACCTAACGGTCATATCATTGAGGGCATTTATGTCTTATCATGTCGGGCTGCTCCCTAGGCTATAAATAGCCGCCCCCTACAACCACTAGCTGGTTGGCTGCTCCGAGAGAACTTGACACTTGTCATTTGAGAGCAACCCATCCTCCGAGGACTTTGAGCGAAAATCATCAAGTGAGGAAAATCCCAAACCCAAACACCTACAAACCCCAAAGTGATTGAGCATCACTGAAGAAATTGATCCTGCGTGGATCCGACGCTTGTTACCTTTGAAGACTGTGCTTCTTCCAGACGGTTAGGCGTCAAGGTCTAGAGCATCCAAGAGGAATTGTGGATCGCCGAGTGACCAAGTCTGTGAAGGTTTGGAAGTCGCCTGAAGACTTACCACGAGTGATTGGACGGGATATGTGTGATCTTAGTTCAAGGAGAATACGGTGAGGACTGGGTGTCCTGAGCTGCGTGCTCAGAGACTGGGTGTCCGGGACTGTGTGTCCTCGAGTTTAAATACTCAGCCGCTCCAACCAGACGTACAACTGAGACAACAGTTGGAACTGGTCTACCAAATCATTGTCTTCACCAACCTACTGGTTCTATTTCCTCAACCCTTTCATTTCCTCATTACTGTGTTAAGTGTTTGTTCATATCTGTGTTTGAAGACTTTGACTGAAGACTTTCTCAATTTCCTCAGTTCAATTTCTTCAGTCTGTTTGTCTTCATCTTGTGTTATCCCGTGATTACGCTTTCTGTACTCTGTGCTAGTCTTCATTTCATCATGATGACCATGCTTGTATTCTGTCATACTTACTTCTGAGTACTTATTCCGCTGCTAGTTGTTCTTCGCTAAGGAATTTCCTCACCGGCAAATTCCTCAGTGAAGAATTCATAAAAATCGCCTATTCACCCCCCCCTCTAGTCGACATAACGCACTTTCAATTGGTATCAGAGCAAGGTACTCCCTTGTTCTGTGTGATTTTGGTTTAACCGCCTGGAGTTTTAGTTATGTCGACCGCAGGTATGATCAAGGTCTCGGCTGGGTGTCCTACCTTCGATGGAACGGACTACCCCTACTAGAAAAACAAGATGCGAATGCATCTCGAGGCAATTGACAACGATCTCTGGTATGTTGTGGAAAATGGTGTTCCCTCTGTTTCACCCTCACTGAACGCTACCGATGTGAAGAGATTCAAGCGAAGAATATCATATGTGGCCATCTGAGTAAAGGACATTATGGAAGAGTGAGTGCTTTGGAAACTGCTAAGCTTATCTGGGATAGGCTGTCCAAAGTGAATGAAGGAGTCTCAACTCAGCGTGACTCTGGAGTTGATGTTCTTCGGAATCTCTTCAACCGCTTCAAAAGACTCGACAATGAAAATGTCCAACAAACCTTCGATCGCCTCACTGACATCTCACATGAGCTTCAAGCCCTCGGTGCCACTGACATCACTGACCATGAGGTGGTGAAGAAACTGTTGAGATCGCTTGATTCCTCATTTGATACTTTGGGTCTGATGATACAAGAACGGGCTGACTACAAGTCTCTTGATCCTGCCGATATCCTCGAAAGGCTAAATACTCACGAGTTCCAGCTTGCTGAAAAGAGAGATCTCTATGGTTCGAGCTATGGCAAACCACGTGCCCTGAAGGCCAAGGTTGTGTCTGAGTCTGAATGTGAGGACTCTGGTAGTAGCCTTGGTGATCCTGAAGAATTGAGCCAGGAGCTAGCACTGCTCGTGAAGAAATTCCAGAAGTTCTCAAGACGTGGTCGCTTTGGAAAATCCTCAAGAAGCAGTGATTCCTCATCAAGTGACTATAAGAGAAGGCTGTGCCACAAATACAAGAAACCTGGTCATTATATTCAAGATTGTCCTTAGTGGGAAAAGGAATTGAAGAAGAAGAAATACAAGGATTACAGTTCTGATGATGCGAAGAAGAAGAAGAAATCATCAAAATCTTCGTCATCAAAATCCTCGAAGTCTTCATCTCACAAGAAGAGCAGCTCCAAGAAGGCTCGGGCATTCATTGGCAAGGAAATGGATTCTGAAGCTGAATCTGAGGAAAATGAGGAAGAGGAAGCGTCTGAAGAATCCGAATCTGGGGCGGCGAGTCTGGCTTTCGCTACTACTTTCGTTAGCAAGTCCATCTTCAACACTGAAGAAACTAACCCCACCGACAAGCCTGATGAAGATGATGATGACTATGCACCCACCTATTGCTTCATGGCAAAAGGTGCAAAGGTACTCAAATACACCTCCTAAGAATCTAGTGAAAATGAATCTGATGAGAATCTCAAGCCTAGCTACTCTAAACTTGCAAAGATTGCTGTAAAACAACAAAGGGCTTTTGAAAAGGTTCAAAACATGCTAGACAAAAGTGATGATATGTTGGGTGAAGAAATGGATCGCACTAAAGCCCTGACTGAAAATCTTCAGAGACTTCAGTCTAGGCTTGATAACCTTCAAAGTCATCATAACACTCTCTTATCTGATCATGAGAAACTTTCTTATGAATTTCTTCAAAGAAAGCAAGATCTTGAGAAGCTAAGAGTGAGTTATGAAGATCTTCAGAAGGAGCGCGATTCATTACTTGCTCAACAAATCAGCGCTTCTCAGGAAGAATTTGTTCCTCCATGCTTAAAGTGCATTGAACGTGAATCTGCTAATTCTTCACCTGAATGTTCAAATGCTTCAACTGTTACAAACTCTTCACCTGCCTCTGCTATCACTAATTCCTCATCTGAGGACACTGCTAGTATCACTGACGATGCAGGGCTGAAGGAACTGTACACGACAGGCATGTACAAAAGCCTCAAAGGGCATCAGATTCTTTGTGATGTGCTCAAAAAGCAGATCCTCAACAGAAACCCTAGGAAAGAGGGTATTGCCTTTGAGAGGAAACTTAATGCTGATGGAACATATTGGAAGCCTGAGCAGTACCCCAAAACCTCATGGGTTGCTGCAAAGGGACCTCCAGTTGATCCATCCATGTTATCTGGCTTTACATGTGAATCTCCTCATTCTTCTGATGAGTCATTTGACTCCAACTATAAACTGTTCAAAAATCAGAATGGTGAAGTATTTGCTAGATATGTTGGGACTAACTGCAGGAACGGTTCCCCTATGAAGAAAATCTGGGTTCCCAAAAGTTATGTTGAAAGTCTTCAGGTGAATGTCCTCATGACACCACCTGTGAAGAATGGGAACCCCAGAACAAACTCTTCATATGGACCTAATTCTTCATATGGATCCAAGTCCTCATATGGACCAAATTCCTCACGTGGATCAAATTCCTCAAATGGATCAAAGTCCTCATATGACTATCATCGTGCTAACAACTCTGTTTCGCAGGGTAGAGCTAAGGGCTACGAATATGCACATTATTCTTCAAATCATTATGTTCATAAGTCCTTGAAGAATTTCTCTGCTTATTCATATGCTTACCTTAACCCCTCTTATGTGAAACGAAATGGTTTGGCTTCTATGCCACCATTCTCGTATGGTGCTCGCAGAGTGATGAACTCTTTGCCACCCCTTCAGATGTGGGTGGTGAAGAAAAAGAACTAATCTCTTCTGCAGGGTCAGGTCTCCAGACGTGCCTTAACGTCTGAAGAATTTGCTGGGGACCTGACAAAAATGCCTGAAAGGACGCAGGCTAACCATGATGAAATGAACTTTCATTTCACACGTCCTCATACTGCTATATCTGTTTACTGCTTGATGAAATTCATCTGATGAACTTGATATCATATTCTTCACTGATGAAGCATATGAGATTGTAAGTTACACTAATTCATCTGCAGGATGATCAACCCAAAACCACTGAATGGGTCCTCGATAGTGGATGTACAAATCACATAACTGGTGACAAGAATCTCTTGATGGATGCTCCCTTATCACCGTCGCATCTGAAGCATATCATCTTTGCTGACAAAGGAAAAAGTCAGGTATTGGGTCTTGGTAAGGTTGCGATCTCTAAGGATAAACACATGGACAAAGTCATGCTTGTTGAGTCCTTAGGATACAACCTCATGTCAGTCTCAATGCTTTGTGATCTTGATATGGTTGTTGTCTTTGGCAAGTATCGCTGTGTTGTGATTATGGAAGCTGACAATTCCAAAGTCTTCGAAGGCTTTACGAGAGGAGATTTGTATATTGTTGATTTCTCTACAGGACCACAACCAGCCGTGAGCCTACTTGCAAAAGCTTCAGGAGGCTGGCTATGGCATCGACGACTTGGTCACGCAGGCATGAGGAATTTGCACACGCTTGCGAAGAAGAAGCATGTCATTGGCATTGAGAATGTCAAATTCCTCAAGGATCACTTATGCGGAGCCTGTGAAGCTGGAAAAATGACCAAGGCCAAGCATCCAGCGAAGACTATCATGACCACTACTCGTCCATTCGAATTGCTTCACATGGACCTCTTCGGACCTAATCATTACTCAGCAGTCACTAATGCTGCTTCTCTATATGGTTTTGTTATTGTTGATGATTACTCTCGATATACATGGGTACACATTGTTACTTACAAACATGAAGTGCAGGAAGTCTTCAAACGATTTTCCTCGAGGGCTTCAACCAACTTTGGTGTGAAGATCAAGCACATCAGAAGTGACAATGGAACTGAGTTCAAGAATTCCGGTCTTGATGACTATCTTGATGAACTTGGTATTACTCATGAGTTATCTGCTCCTTATACTCCTCAGCAAAATGGCGTCGTGGAGCGCAAGAACAGAACTCTTGTTGAGATGGCTCGCACTATGCTTGATGAATACAAAACGCCTGATCGTTTTTGGATTGATGCAATTGATACTGCGTGCCACATCATCAACAGAGTATATCTTCACAAATTCTTCAAGAAGACGGCCTATGAACTCCTCACTGACAAGAAACCCAATGTGAGTTATTTCAAAGTCTTCGGTGCTAAATGTTGGATTAGAGATCCTCACCACAATTCTAAATTTGCACCGAAAGCACATGAAGGTTTTATGCTTGGTTACGGAAAGGACTCGCACACCTACAGAGTCTTCAACATCGTTCTTCACAAGATTGTTGAAACTGTAGATGTGCGGTTCGATGAAACTAATGGCTCGCAAAGAGAGCACCTACCTTCTGTGTTAGATGAACCAGCACCTGAGGATTCTATCAAGTTCAAGGCAACTGAGGATGTCATTCCTACTGAAGAATTAGCTGAAGAATTCATTCCAGTACGCGAAGAACATCGAGCTGTTGCACCTGAAAGACCATGGTGCTGAGGAAAATGATCAAATACCTCGACGTCAACCAGCTCATCCTCGCGTTGCAAAAGAAGTACAAGTTGACAAGATCATCGATGACATTGAAGCGCCAGGTCCTCTCACACGCTCAAAAGCTTCACATTTATCTAACTTTTGTGGGCACTATGCTTTTGTCTCTATCACAGAGCCCACTAAGGTAGATGAAGCATTTTTGGAGCCGGAGTGGATTCAGGCTATGCAAGAAGAATTACATCAGTTCGAGCTCAACAATGTCTGGGAACTGGTCAAACGTCCAGATCCTCACAAGCATAATATCATTGGCACAAAGTGGATCTACCGCAACAAGCAAGATGAAAATGGCCTTGTGGTAAGGAATAAGGCACGACTGGTAGCTCAAGGCTACACACAGGTTGAAGGAATTGATTTCGATGAAACTTTTGCACCTGTTGCTAGACTTGAGGCTATTCGCATATTACTTGCTTATGCTAATCATCATGATATCATCTTATATCAAATGGATGTGAAAAGTGCATTCCTCAATGGTAAGCTTGAGGAAGAAGTATATGTTGCTCAACCCCCAGGTTTTGAAGATCCAAAGAATCCTGACAAAGTCTTCAAACTTAATAAGGCCCTCTATGGCCTCAAGCAAGCCCCTCGGGCGTGGTATGATACATTGAAGGAATTCTTCGTGAAGAATGGCTTCACACCCGGTTCACTCGACCCTACTCTCTTTACTAAATCTTATGATGGTGAACTGTTTGTGTGCCAAATATATGTTGATGATATTATCTTTGGCTGTACTGACCAACGTTATAGTGATGAATTTGCCTATATGATGAGTGAAGAATATCAAATGTCTATGATGGGAGAGTTGAAATTCTTCTTAGGTCTTCAAATTCGTCAACAGCGCAATGGCATATTCATATCTCAGGAGAAATACCTCAAAGATGTACTGAGGAAATTCGGCATGCAAGATTGCAAAGGCGTCAAAATTCCTATGCCCACAAAAGGCCAACTATGCACTGATGAAAATGGTATTGACTTCGACCACAAGGTATACCGCTCCATGATTGGTTCTTTATTGTACTTATGTGCATCTAGGCCAGATATAATGCTTAGTGTTTGCATGTGTGCCCGATTTCAAGCTGCACCGAAGGAATCACACCATAAGGCTGTGAAGCATATTCTTCGATATCTAGCTCACACACCAACACTAGGATTATGGTACCCCAAGGGCTCTGTTTTTGATCTCATTGGATATTCTGACTCTGACTATGCTGGTGATCGTGTGGACCGCAAGTCAACTTCCGGCACTTGTCATTTCCTCGGACGATCTTTGGTCTTTTGGTCCTCGAAGAAACAGAACTGCGTATCACTGTCTACTGCGGAAGCTGAATACATTGCTGCTGGCTCTTGCTGTGCTCAACTGCTTTGGATGAAGCAAACACTCAAGGACTATGGCGTCAACGTGAAGAATGTGCCTCTCCTCTGCGACAATGAGAGTGCCATCAAGATTGCTCACAACCCAGTTCAGCACTCGAAGACAAAGCACATTCAGATTCGTCATCATTTTCTTCGTGATCATGTGTTGAAGGGCGACATCTCCATCGAGCACGTGAAGACTGAAGAACAGCTAGCTGATATCTTCACTAAGCCCTTGGATGAGAAGAGATTTAGCAAGTTGCGGTGTGAGCTAAATATCTTAGAATCTTCGAATGTTCTTTGAAAAGGACACACATCCTAACACTTATGCAGAATTGATGACTTAGATGTGCAACACATGAAGAAACGTTTTTCTTCAATCAATGAAGAATAACACTCTAAGTGTGAAGAAATTAATGAAGAATTTGATTCTCAGAACCCTACGACAATTGTACGCGGTGTCTGAAATCATCATTCTTATACGGTGGGTCACGCCACCACAAAAAGTTGAAAATCTTCAATTTGAGTTTTTCCTCAGTTTTGAAATTCTTCAGTTTTTCAAATTCTTCAACTTTGCAAAATCTTCACTGTTTCCTTCGTTTTTCTTCATTGGCTATATATATATATGAGTTTATGTCCTCTACAGCATTCACTTATAGCTATTTCTTCAAGTTGCTTTTTTCTGCTAAGTGAATGTGATCGGACCCTTCCCCCTCTATGCTATACTCAACCCAATCTATTCACAAATTCTTCATGTGCGTTCTATTTGAAACTCGTTCAAAGTCTTCACTGTGTCCTTGTCAGCTGAAGAAATTGCGAACGAAACTTTAAAACAAATCTTATCCAAATTTTCGGTTTTGCCGCTCAAACTGTTCCGCATCCCACGATGCATTATTCTATTCACCCACGATCGTACACGATCTCCACTACACAGTACGTGGGTGACACATGTCGCGTGAAGGAGAAAGGGCAGGGGCACGTTCGTCCTAAATCTTCGGGCGAACAGTTTTTCACCGTGTCTATAAATACCCCTCTCCCTTCCTCACTTCATTTACTCCGCTCGACCTCTCTCTCCCGCTCGAGCTCCTCAAACCCTAGCGCCACCGCTACTCCATCGTCGCCGGTGAGGAAGAGCTTCGCTGCCTCGACCTCGTCGCCGTCGTACTCACGCCGACCGCGGAAATCTTCACTCCGCCGCCGCCGTAGCTGTCTTCCTCCGCCGAGTTAGGGCAAGGAAGATCTAACCTGACGAACTTCCCATCTGTTCTTCTCAGTTCGTCGTGTTCTTCATTTCGGGTAATTAAAAGTTACTTTTATTACTCGCTTTGATTCTCAAGCTTTCCTGAAAATCTTCAAAGGTGTTTATTCTTCAAATCTTCACATATATGAACACCTCAAACAAACTATGCTCTTGATTGTTTCTCTAAGCAATGATTTTCCTCAAGATTCCTCAATTGTGTGGATCTTCGATCTGTACAACTCTGGAACCTAAGACAAGAACGCTTAGTGAAATTCTTCAAGGTTCATCTGGTCAAATTCCTCAAAACTTGTTCTTTTCAAAAACCTTCTCAGAACGCATATGACCTCTCCAAATTCCTCGCACCTGTACTCTGTTCACAGGTACTCATGTCTGCTGCTGAATCACTAGGTTCTCATCAACTTAACTCATTTGCAGCGTTCCTCGAAGAAAAACTGCATACTTCTTCAGAGAACTCAATTGTTCAAATTCCTCAACTGAAGAATATGGCAGACGGTAAGAAGCCGCAGAAAGGAGGAAAGAAACCTGAGGTTATGACTGCGTTTGAAATCCCTGAGGAAATTTATGCTGACTATTGCACACCTGATGAAGCAAAATATGGCAAAGAAAACAAAAATCAGCGCAAGGTGCGCATTCAGAAGATTGAACGGAGATGGGCAAGGGAATGGAGGGAATACAGATATGTGACTCCAAAGTACATGAAGAAATTCGCCCTCAATCCTCCATGCCCAAGAGCTCCATTGGCACCTGGCCAAGTAGCTGATCCCACAAGCATCAAACGTGGTGAGGACTTTCCTGAAGAATGGGCTAAGCGCCAAGCCAAATTGGCAAGACAAGCCAAGGAGGCAGTGAAGAAATTCAATGAGGATTCTGCCACTGCTACTGCTACTGAGGCCTCGGTCCAACCGAGGAAATCCATGCCAAAGAAGCCTGCTCGTAAGCCAAGTGCTTCACCATCAGCGCCCTCACGGCCAAGTTCCTCAGCAGCGCCCTCACGGCAAATTCCTCACACTGCTCCTGCTCCTCCCAAGTCCTCAGCAGTTCCGACAAAGTCCTCAGCTCCTGTGCATCTGACTACATGTCAAAGGACTGCTGGTTTCTCGATTGCCTCTGGTGTCTCAGCAAGTTCCTCAGCTGCACCAATTTCATCATCTGGCCCGACTCTGCTGAAGACCAAAGCAACAGCTGGACGAGGTCCTCGGCCAAGTCCAAAGAAGAAACAGGTCGCATTCCATGTGCCATCTGATGATGAAGCTTCTGATGATGAACTCGCAGAAATCATCAGAGACAGACAGGTGAAGGCCGCTAGAGCCAAAGGCACATCTGTGCCACTGCTGTTGGATCCGAGGAAAATCCTCGATTATATTGATCTCTGGCACAAGGATCCAAACACCCCCATGCCCGATTTTCATCTGACCGCTGGTCAAAATCACATGCTGACCCATTTCATCACTGAAGAGAAATGGAAGTTTGAAAAGGCAAGAGAGATCAAGAAAGCTCAATACAGAAAGGAGAAGTTCCTGAAGAAAAACGTTGTCAAAATGACACCTGAAGAACTTCTCAAGGTCCAGACTGAAATTCAAGACCTCAGCAAAAACTTTGATGCTTATTATGCTGATTGGCAAGGGGCCAAAGTCAGATTCGTCAACCTGACGAAGAAATTCACCAATGTTGCAGCCTCAACGCAACATGAAATTCCTCAGGCTGAAGCCTCAGCTCAGCCGACTGAAGAACATGCCAGCACCGCTGATGAAGTTCAGGCTGCTGATGAAAATGCTAGTTCCAGGGCTGATGATCCCATTCCAGCCGCTGAAGAAATTGCCAGGGCATCCACTAGTGGTGCGCCTGAAGAAACTGAAGAAGTCAGGGCAACTGCATCAGTTGCGCCTGAAGAAAATCAACCAGATTCCTCAGCTCCATCTGCACCTACACCAACTCCAATTCTTCCATGTGCATTCGATGTGAAGAAGACCAAGGCTGCAGAGCGAGCTGCAGTGAAGAAAAGGAAGGCATCAGCTGTGTCAAATTCTTCGGCTGCGAAGAAAATGAAGCCAATGACCAGCTCACTCGAAAATCCAATTGATGCTGTTCCAATTTCCTCCATGCCATCAAAGGACCTTGTTCCTTTTGGAGAAGACTATGAGATCCCCATCGGATCTGATGAAGAACATCATTCTGCTGCTTCGTCAGAGCAGATTGATGAAGAAATTGAAGTGGACGCAATCCCTTCAACGCCAGTCATTTCCTCACCTATGCCTCAGTTCACAGCTGAAGAGGCTGGTGTTGAGGAAATTGAAGATGAAGATGTGGATATAGGGTGCACCACACCTGTGATGAATGATGACTTTTGGGAAAGTCAGCATCCCAATACTCCTCTCTTCACCCCGCTCCAACAGATTCCTTAGTCCCCTGCACCAACAGTTCAATTGGGCTCTGAAGAAACTCAACCCACTCTCTCTGTGCATGAAGAAATTCCAGCCACTAGTGCTGATGAACCTGCTGCTGCTGATCCTCAGACTGCACCTGTTGAGGAACAAGAAATTCCTCAGCCTGAAGAACCTGAGCTTGCGATTCCTGAGGTGGTGATGCAACTCACTGACATCCCTCTGCCAAAGCAAAAGAATCCATTCTCAAGCAAACAGAAGTTCAAGGCTGAAGATTTCTTTGCCGAGCATGTATTCTTCACTGATTACAATCCATATGATTCTGCTCGCATAAGGAAGAGGCGTTTCTGGACTGCCAGCCAAGCCAATTTCTATTCCTCAGTGCTCTTCAACAAAGACAAAGTCTTCGATCATGCACATATTCCTCATGTGGACATGGAGTCTCTGCCCGGCTTTGAGCCAGTCCTCAGTGTTCTTCACGACGCAGGACTTCTGAATTTCTGCATTGATATCTGTGACTGGAATGAAGAACTCATTCTTCAATTCTATGCAACTCTGCACGTCACCGGAGATGCTGAAGACGTGAACTCATGGGTATTAGACTGGATGTCTGAAAATACTCACTACAAGGCACCTGCAACTGAATTGCTTCGTGCTCTACCACTCAGTCCTCCACTTGATGATGCTCGTTGTATCTACAATGAACCAGAACTTTCAAATCACTATATGCAAGTGCTGATGAAGCCATTGAAGCCAAGGCAGGCCCCAAGAACCAAATTCCTCGTCAAGGAATTACTGTATGTGCCTCGGACTGTCTATCGAATTCTGACGAAGACAATGAGTCCCATCAAAGGCCACGACTCAAATGATGAAGAAGTCGTTGGCATCATGAAGAATATGCTTTTCAACATCATTCATGGCGTTCCCATAAACTTCCATGATTTCTTCATGAGGACTCTGGCCAATATTGCTATGTCACCATTCGAGCTGAAGCCCTATGCTCCTTGGATTATGAGATTCATCAGGGCAAGATCTTCACTGAATTACAAAGCTGACACTCTGAACCACGGTAGCTACTTGCCTCCCATTGAAGTCCTCAAACGGACAGTTTCATCAGCTGATGATAAAGGCAAGGCCGCTGCTGTGATCGATGAAGGCATTCGTCCATTGGATGGTCAATTTCGCAAGGCTGCATCTTACTCTACCAATGACGATTCTGCCACACATGACTCTGCCGCCAATACCTCAGCCAAGCAAAATCCTCAAGCCACAGCACCCAGGGTGATGACTGACCGTGAGTTACTCCTCAGTCTTCATCAGAAGGTTGATCGCAATCATAAATGGGTCAAGCGTCAGTTTGGTTCAATTCTTCACAACATGACCTCAACACACAATGCAGTGAAGAAGAACCACTACTACCTCCATGAAACCTTCAACCGCACCTGGGCTGTTCTCTCTCATGTCTACAGCGCTGCTGATCTGAAGACTATGGGTCTCAAGGAAGAATTTGACTGGTCTGCACCTCCACCGAAGAAATTCAAGAAGGTCAAAGTTCCTTCCTTGGTGGCCAGCTCTTATTCTTCATCGCGTGACACTGATGAGTATGAAGATTTGGACGACACTGCGGCAGGCCCTGCTCCAACAAACAACCCCGACAACGCTGGCGCTCCTCCATCGACTTGAAATTCTTCAGGGGCGTTAGTCCTCAGTTTCAATCCTTTTGGTCATTTGATGACAAAGGGGGAGAAATCTGAGTTAGTCTTCAAGCGGGTCTATATTAAGGGCATTTTTTTAAGTTACAACTCTCGTTCTTCTGAAACTTTTATTTGGATCGAGTTGTAATCTTAAACCTGATGGTGCGCTGATACTTTTGTTGCATTATGCTCTGCATGCTTATTTCCTCGTTAATGACATTGCACGCATGCTGAACCTCATCAGGCACCATATTTCATCATGCATTTCAAGTTCTTCATATTATATATCAAATGCGTGTATGAATTACAAGATATAGGGGGAGATCTCCATGATTCAACTCTTCAAATGTGCATTGCCTCAAAAGCAAATTCCTCACTATGCACATCTTCAGGGGGAGTTCTTCTATATCTTGTAATCAAATTCCTCAATATCAGTGTATACACTTCATATATTTATCCCCGTTGAAAACTTAACCTATGTTGTCATCAATCACCAAAAAGGGGGAGATTGTAAGTGCATCTAGTGCCCCTTAGTGATTTTGGTGTATTGAAGACTTATAGGTTAAGGGACTAATGCGTTTGTGAGTGTACACAGGTCTATAAGTCTATGAGGAGTTTGATATTTACAGAGAAAGTCGACCCCTAAAAATGAAGTTCTTCAACTGAAGACTTTGATATTCTGAAGACTTTCTGAAGACTTTGAAAGTGAAGAAATTGGTGTGACCTTGAAGACTTGGTATTCATTTGTGGAACATGAAGCGTGAAGACTTTTGTTTTCGTAGTTTCATTTTCTCTTTCTTGAGTCATAGGAAACACCGTACTGTTAAAGGGGGTCGAGGAAATACTAAGGAAAAATTTCCATGTGATGCTCAACTCAAAATCCTACACCTACCAATCCCTTCGAGTGAAGCCTTTGGAAATCTCATACAGTTCAGTCACTTTCTTCAGTGACAGAGACGAAGTTCTTCTGGTCGCTGATGAATTTGTTCTGACTGAGGAGTTAGGAATTCGCCAGTGCGAATTACCTACACAGTGAGGAACATGATAGCCCTGAGGAATTTGAGAGTCAAATTTCCGACCGTTGCTGTGCTGCGCGCCAGCTGTCCCAAAATATCTTATCCACCTAACGGTCATATCATTGAGGGGCATTTATGTCTTATCATGTCGGGCTGCTCCCTAGGCTATAAATAGCCGCCCCCTACAACCACTAGCTGGTTGGCTGCTCCGAGAGAACTTGACACTTGTCATTTGAGAGCAACCCATCCTCCGAGGACTTTGAGCGAAAATCATCAAGTGAGGAAAATCCCAAACCCAAACACCTACAAACCCCAAAGTGATTGAGCATCACTGAAGAAATTGATCCTGCGTGGATCCGACGCTTGTTACCTTTGAAGACTGTGCTTCTTCCAGACGGTTAGGCGTCAAGGTCTAGAGCATCCAAGAGGAATTGTGGATCGCCGAGTGACCAAGTCTGTGAAGGTTTGGAAGTCGCCTGAAGACTTACCACGAGTGATTGGACGGGATCTGTGTGATCTTAGTTCAAGGAGAATACGGTGAGGACTGGGTGTCCTGAGCTGCATGCTTAGAGACTGCGTGTCCGGGACTGCGTGTCCTCGAGTTTAAATACTCAGCCGCTCCAACCAGACGTACAACTGAGACAGTAGTTGGAACTGGTCTACCAAATCATTGTCTTCACCAACCTAACTGGTTCTATTTCCTCAACCCTTTCATTTCCTCATTACTGTGTTGAGTGTTTGTTCATATCTGTGTTTGAAGACTTTGACTGAAGACTTTCTCAATTTCCTCAGTTCAATTTCTTCAGTCTGTTTGTCTTCATCTTGTGTTATCCTGTGATTACGCTTTCTGTACTCTGTGCTAGTCTTCATTTCATCATGATGACCATGCTTGTATTCTGTTATGCTTACTTCTGAGTACTTATTCCGCTGCTAATAGTTCTTCACTAAGGAATTTCCTCACTGGCAAATTCCTCAGTGAAGAATTCATAAAAATCGCCTATTCACCCCCCCTCTAGTCGACATAACGCACTTTCATATGAGATGGGTTGATTGGGAATATATTAAAGAGAATGAAGATCACTTCCCAGGTGTACATGACATCTTCAAAGCTTATGGAGTTGACAAGTTCGTTGGACATAAGCTCACCAAATGGAATGATGAGCTAATCATGAAAATCTTACTCTACTGCTCATTTCTATCCAGATGGAAGGATAGTGTGGATGTCTGAAGGTACAAGGTACCAGTCAACTGTTGAAGAATGGGAAAAGTTGATCAATGCCCCAGAAGACCATGAGGATGATTTGGATGTGTATGCAAGAAGAAGAAAGACCACAACTCCATGGCAAATATGTATAAGGAAATTCCTGATAAGGCCCTGGAAACTCATAAGTTGGGGCTCAGTGAAATATTTGTTGTCTGGTCTGCTACTATCAACACCATCTTAAGGCATACTCTGTTGCCCAAATCTGGAGATCATAGGATGATAAGAGACATTCAAATTGCTGCACATTTTTGATGCGCCTAAAAAATTCAAGGTCATGAGCCTCATTGTTGAGACTATAAAGAGGACAGCAGCTGACCAGAAAAGAAGTTGTGGGTATGCCCCATAGATCCAGGAGCTGATAAACTCCAAGATGGGCACAGGCACATGCTTGCTGGACAAGGAACATTTTGCTATCTATCCAGACTTTGAGGATAACCAAGTGGTTAAGAATGAAGATGAGCCATCTTCTGTGCATGCTCAAGCCAAGAAGGAGAAGGCAAGGACAGAGAAGACTACCAAGATGCCAACAATGGAAGAGGCATCTCAGTACTTTTTGAAGAGCAAACAGGATCAACTAGGCTACTTGATTGCATCCACTCTGAGGATTGAGAAGGGGCTGGCCACCTTAACTCAAAACCAGGAGAGCCTGGTGAGGATCATGGAGCAGAAGTTCTATAACTTGGATGTGAAGGTAACTGAGATCCAGTCTGCTGTTGAGCAGCTTCAGGATGATATGGAGGAGAGGAAGGGCAAGACAACCACTGATGCATTTGCCAGAGTGCCTAGAGCTCAGAGATCAGCTGCGGTGCCAGCGATAGACACCAGAGCCACTTCATCTGCACTAGCTACAGCTCCTACAGCTCCAGTGCAACCAGCTTCAGCACCTACACTTCCAGCTCCATCCACATCTACTGAAGCTTCGTCCATGGAGCCATCTCTACACCACCACCATGAATACCAAGCCTGAGAGACGATCATAGTGCTATGCATTTTCTATGAACTTTTTTGGTAACTTGTTGCCAAAGGGGGAGAAAATGTATAGATCATAGGCTTCGAGAGAGAGATGTTGCTTTTTGTTCTCTCTTGCTTTGGTGGTTGAACTTTATTTGCTTGTTTGAGATACTCTATGTCTGTGTGATACCTGGATGATCATGTGTTTGATCATATGCTACATTTATGCTTGTTGGATGACATTATCCCATTTATCTCTATATGATCATTCACTTTGCTTGGTGATGAGTGCATGTATTCAATCTTTATCATTTTTGAGCGCTCCACCAAGATGTATGTGACATGGAAGAGTTACCCATGAGCCTAACTCCTTGTGCATTTGTAGTCCAAAGAAAATCTTAAACTATGCACAAAATTAGGGGGAGCTCTTGATTATCACATACTTCTCAAAGCGACTATGTTTTTCACTCTTATTATCATTTGTCGAAGCTTTGATCTATATATTGTCATCAATTACCAAAAAGGGGGAGATTGAAAGTGCAACTATCCCTAGGTGGTTTTGGTAATTCCTAACAACATATAGCTCATTGAGCTAACATCTCTCCAAGATGAATATTTCAGGAAAAGCTCAATGAATGGCATGGCATGGATGGGAAAAGTGGACCCCTCAAAATGCTAAGGATAAAAGGATTGGCTCAAGCTCAAAATCTCAAGACTCTACATTTTATATTTTAGTGATCCAAGATAACATTGAGTCTATAGGAAAAGCCAATACTATCAAGGAGGGATGAGGTGTTGCTTAATGAGTTTCTTGCTCCACAGTGCTTAGTGATATGCTCCAAAACCCTCAACTACTTTCTCATATCCACATATGACCTAAACCAAAAGTCAAACTCGGCCCTACTGATTCTTTCTACCCGGCGCCACCGAGTTTAGATGTCATAGCCACTTCCACAAACTCTAGACAAATCGGTCTCACCGATAGGGATCTCGGTCTCACCGAGATGGGATTGTAATCTCTTTGTTTCCCTTCGTAACATTTCGGTACCACCGAGATGAGTGATCGGTCCCACCAAGATTTCAATGTAAACTCCTTGTTTCCTTTTCGTAACATTTCGGTCCCACCGAAATGAGCAAACCGGTCCCACCGAGTTTACCTGACCAACTCTCTGGTTAGCTTATTACCAAAATTGGTCTCACCGAGTTTGTGTAATCGGTCTCACCGAGATTACGTTATGCCCTAACCTTAACCATATCGGTCCTACCGAGTTGCATGTCGGTCCCACCAAGAATCCTAACGATCACTAGATTTGCTAAATCGGTCCGACCGAGTTTACCAATTCGGTCCCACTGAGTTTGGCAAGTTGTGTGTAACGGTTAGATTTTGTGTGGAGGCTATATATACCTCTCCACCTCCTCTTCATTCGTGGAGAGAGCCATCAGAACAAACCTACACTTCCAACTTGCTATTTCTGAGAGAGAACCACCTACTCATGTGTTGAGGACAAGATATTACATTCCTACCATATGAATCTTGATCTCTAGCCTTCCCCAAGTTGCTTTCTACTCAAATCTTCTTTCCACCAAATCCAAATCCCGTGAGAGAGAGTTGAGTGTTGGGGAGACTATCATTTGAAGCACAAGAGCAAGGAGTTCATCATCAACACACCATTTGTTACTTCTTGGAGAGTGGTGTCTCCTAGATTGGCTAGGTGTCACTTGGGAGCCTCCTACAAGATTGTGGATTTGAACCAAGGAGTTTGTAAGGGCAAGGAGATTGCCTACTTCATGAAGATCTACCGCTAGTGAGGCAAGTCCTTCGTGGGCGACGGCCATGGTGGGATAGACAAGGTTGCTTCTTCGTGGAACCTTCGTGGGTGGAGCCCTCCGTGGACTTGCACAACCGTTACCCTTCATGGGTTGAAGTCTCCATCAACGTGGATGTACGATAGCACCACCTATCGGAACCACGGCTCAAAAATCACTGTGTCTCCAAAGTGCGTTTGAATTCTCCAAACCCTTCCCTTTACATTCTTGCAAGTTGCATGCTTTACTTTCCGCTACTCATATACTCTTTGCATGCTTGCTTGAATTGTGTTAAGATTGCTTGACTTGTGCTAAGATAGTTAAAATCTGCCAAAGACTAAAATTGGGAAAATGATAAGTTTTTATTTGGTCAAGTAGTCTAATCACCCCCCTCTAGACATACTTTCGATCCTACAGTTCGTCGTCTTCTACTCTTCTAATTTGAAGTGTTGTTCTTGTCTTCACAAAGATCTGCATGCCATCACGGAGGCGCCTCCCGAGCCTTGGTCCCAACGCGGTTGGCGGCGCTGGAGGAACTGGGTCTCAAGGGTGGTGCGCCCTGCTAGCGTTAGGTAGGCTGCCTCGGCAAGGGCCTTGCTGGGGCCGTGGGGGCTGCCCCGGCAAGGGTCTTGCCGGGGAAAACCACCTCACCTTATTGCTCTTCATGCCTCTGTCTTGATGTTGCTTGGGTCGTCTTGTGGCTCTGATTTCCTATCTCTGCCCTGCTTAAGTGTGGTTGTGGGTGCGGCTCTGGCTGCCCGTGCACAAATAAGGGGTACAAAAGAGCACCCGTATTTTGGTACACCGACAGGAGCCCCTGGGCGTGGGCCACACATAAGCGTGACACGTTGTTGGGCCAGGCCCAGAACGGTGCGCGGGCAGGCGGTGCGGTTTTTTCCGCGGTAACTTTCCGTCCGCTGCGCTTCCCCACGACGACCGTTGAACGCGCGACGTGGGGGTCATGTGTGACATGGGGGCATGCGTGGGGCGGTTGCAGCAGGCATGCGTCATGTCGCAATAAATGGGAAAAGAGGCGGCCCACGTCTTCCCCATGAAAAGGAATAACCGCGGGCGCGCGGCTCATTTACCCCCTGTGCTTCCTTCAATCTCGCCATCGCCGTCCCCATCTACTTCTTCCTCAAGCTCTTGCTCGCTGCTGCTGTGCTTCACACCACCCCCAGCTTCTCGCTCTCTTCCCAGCCGGCATGGCACAAAAATTTGGCAAGGGGAAAGGCGTGGCCAAGGATATGAGGGAGAAGGAGACGCCGGAGAGTGAGGCGGCGGCGCGGCGGGCGCAGGCCGCCTACTTCGTCCCGTCGTCCGTCGATGCCCTCAAGCTCAGGGACTACTACAAGCCGTTGTGGGGGAGGGGGGGCAGCGACGCTGGCGCACTGATACATCTCCATCGTATCTATAATTTTTGATTGTTCCATGCCAATATTCTTCAACTTTCATATACTTTTGGCAAATTTTTATACTATTTTTGGGACTAACATATTGATCCAGTGCCCAGTGCCAGTTCCTGTTTGTTGCATGTTTTATGTTTCGCAGAAAACCCATATCAGACGGAGTCCAAACGGGATAAAAATGGATGGAGAATTATTTTGGAATATTTATGATTTTTGGGAAGTAAAATCAACGCGAGACGGTGCCAGAGGGGGCCAGGAGATAGGGGGGCGCGCCCCAGGGAGGCAGGAGCGCCCTGTACTCTCCTGGGCCCCCTGTAAGGCGGTTGACGCTCTTCTCTTGCCGCAAGAAAGCTAATTTTATGAGAAAAATCTGGGCGAAAGATTCACCCCAATCGGAGTTACGGATCTCCGGATATTAAAGAAACGGTGAAGGGGTA
Source organism: Triticum aestivum (assembly GCF_018294505.1). NCBI lineage: Eukaryota > Viridiplantae > Streptophyta > Magnoliopsida > Poales > Poaceae > Triticum > Triticum aestivum. The sequence continues at coordinate 283,358,606 of NC_057798.1, forward strand.
GAATCTGAGAACGCAGAAACAGAGAGATAGATCCAATCTCGGAGGGGCTCTCGCCCCTCCCAAGCCATGGGAGCCAAGGACCGGAGGGGAAACCCTTCTCCCATCTAGGGTGGAGGTCAAGGAAGAATAAGAAGAAGGGGGGCTCTCTCCCCCTTGGTTCCGGTGGCGCCGGAGCGCTGCTGGGGGCCATCATCATCAGCACGATCTTCACCAACACCTCCATCATCTTCATCAACATCTCCATCACCTTCCCCCATCTATAAACAGCGGTCCACTCTCTCGCAACCCGCTGTACCCTCTACTTGAACATGGTGCTTTATGCTTCATATTATTTTCCAATGATGTGTTGCCATCCTATGATGTCTGAGTAGATTTTCGTTGTCCTATCGGTGATTGATGAATTGCTATGATTGGTTTGAGTTGCATGTTTTATTATTGGTGATGTACTATGGTGCCCTCCGTGTCACACAAGCGTGAGGGATTCCCGCTGTAGGGTGTTGCAATATGTTCATGATTTGCTAATGGTGGGTGCCGTGAGTGACAGAAGCACAGACCCGAGTAAGTAGGTTGTTTGCGTATGGGATAAAGGGGACTTGATACTTTAATGCTATGGTTGGGTTTTACTTTAATGATCTTTAGTATTTGCGGATGCTTGCTAGAGTTCCAATCATAAGTGCATATGATCCAAGTAGAGAAAGTATGTTAGCTTATGCCTCTCCCTCAAGTAGAATTGCAATAGTGATTACCGGTCTAGTAACATAGTCAATTGCTTAGGGACAATTTCACAACTCCTACCACCACTTTTCCACACTCGTTATATTTACTTTATTGCATCTTTATCTAAACAGCCCCTAGTTTATGTTTACGTGCTCTTTATTATCTTGCAAACCTATCCTATCACACCTACAAAGTACTTCTAGTTTCATACTTGTTCTAGGTAAAGCGAACGTCAAGCGTGCGTAGAGTCGTATCAGTGGCCGATAGGACTTGAGAGAGTATTTGTTCTACCTTTAGCTCCTCGTTGTGTTCGACACTCTTACTTATCGAAAGAGGCTACAACTATCCCTTATACTTGCGGGTTATCTGGCGCCGTTGCCAAGGAGTCATAGCATGGGGTGAATATTCTCGTGTGTGCTTGTTTGCTTTATCACTAAGTAATTTTTATTTGCTGTTCTAAGTTGTTCTCTATCTTTAGTTATGGATATGGAACACGAAATACCAAAAAAATTAGGTGCACTTGCTACTCATGGAGATGTGGTAACTCCTAAAACCCTTGATTCTCATTATGTGAAAGATATTATGTACTACTTTGATAATCCTGAGAAAACCCCATTCAACTTTATAATGGGAGACACGTTGGATCAACGTGAATACTTTAGGGATTATTGCTTTACACAAAAAGGGAAACTATTATGGGATCAAATTAATATGTTGCGTTGGTATGCTCGTCAACTATGCTTGAGATATGATATTATTTGTTGCTCTAGGATGAAGGATCCAAACCTTCCCTTTTCATGCAAATTCAATGATAATGAAACCTTAGCTTCTTATGCTAATGGTAGATATGATTACTATGATGTGGAACAAATGGAAGAATTTGTTGCTTTTAAGGCTTCTTATGAAATTGAATCTTTGTTTGGAAAGTATGAAGCTTTAGATGATGATGTTTATAGGCCTGAAAATGTTGCTATACTTAGATATTGCTATGAAAATTATGAATACAATTACAATATTAATGCATTTATTAAGGAAGTCTCCGCTGTCCAAGAAGAGACTAATATTTTGTAGGAAGCTATGGAAGAAGAAATTGATGAAATTGTGAGCTCATTGGATGAAAAAGATAATGAGGAGAGCGAAGAACAAAAGGAGGAAGAGCGGATTGATCACTCGTGTCCACCTTGTAATGAGAGTAACTCTTCAACTCATACATTGTTTAATTCCCCTTCGTGCTTAGCGAAGGATGATTGTTGTGATCCCGTTGATTCTCTTGAAATATCCCTTTTTGATGATGCTTGCTATGCTTGGGTCCAAGATACCAATATGAATTATGCTTATGGAGATGAACTTGCTATAGTTCCTTATGTTAAACATGAAATTGTTGCTATTGCACCCACGCATGATAGTCCTATTATCTTTTTGAATTCTCCCGGCTACACTATATCGGAGAAGTTTGCGCTTAGTAAGGATTATATTGATGGGTTGCCTTTTACCATTGCACATGATGATTTTGATGAATGTGATATGCATGTGCTTGCTGCTCCTACTTGCAATTATTATGAGAGAGGAACTATGCCTCCACCTCTCTATGTTTCCAACACGATAGAATTGCAAGAAACTGCTTATACTATGCATTGGCCTTTACTTGGTGTGCATGAATTGTTCTTTTATGACATGCCGATGCATCGGAAGAGAGTTAGACTTCGTCATTGCTTGATATATGTTACTTTGTGCTCACTAATAAATTATAAATCATTGTTAATTAAAATTGGCTTTGATATACCTTGGGATCCGGTGGATTCATTACTTGAGCACTAAATGCCTAGCTTAATGGCTTTAAAGAAAGCGCTACGAGGGAGACAACCCGTAAGTTTTAGAGAGTCATTTATTTCTGTTGAGTGCTTTTATATAGTTTAAAAATGAAAAAAATAAAGAGGGGAACCTAAAAACTTTTCAAAAAGGAAAGTGAAAGTGAGAAAGACAAGCATTGTTAAAGTGGGAGAGCTCCTTGAACTTTGTTCATGCTCACGAAAACTTTGTGAATCTTGATTATAGAAACTTTTCATCAAAAATAATTATCCCCTTGTACAATTCCATTGTATTATAAAAATATGTGCTTAGGTTTGCCTTTAGGATGTTTACAATGCTTGTTGGTTTGTACGGTGCAGGACAGAAACTTTAGCGATAGTGCACGATTTTACATTTTTAAGTGGAATGTCAATTGGTTCTGATTCGTTTGGCAAAGTCTTGCTATACAACTTTTTTTATTTTTCCTAATTTTGGTAGAATTTTTGGGGTACCAGAAGTATGGTGGATGTTCAGATTGCTACAGACTGTTCTGTTTTTGATAGATTCTGTTTTTGATGCATAGTTTGCTTGTTTTGATGAATCTATCAATTTATATCAGTGGATTGAGCCATGAAAAAGTTATATTACAGTAGACACAATGCAAAAACAAAATATGAATTGGTTTGCAGCAGTACTTAGAGTAGTGATTTCCTTTATTATACTAACGGATCTTACCGAGTTTTCTGTTGAAGTTTTGTGTGGATGAAGTGTCTAAACGAGGAGGTCTCGATATGAGGAAAAGGATGAGAGGCAAGAGATCAAGCTTGGGGATGCCCGAGGCACCCCAAGTAAATATTCAAGGAGACTCAAGCGTCTAAGCTTGGGGATGCCCCGGAAGGCATCCCCTCTTTCTTCAACAAGTATCGGTATGTTTTCGTATTCGTTTCGTTTATGCATTATGTGCAAGTCTTGGAGCGTCTTTTGCATTTAGTTTTCACTTTTCTTTTATGCACCATGCTGGTATGAGATAGTCCTTGGTTGATTTATAGAATGCTCATTGCACTTCACTTAAATCTTTTGAGTGTGGCTTTATAGAATGCTTCATGTGCTTCACTTATATCATTTGAAGTTGGATTGCCTGTTTCTCTTCACATAGAAAACTGCCATTTGTAGAATGCTCTTTTGCTTCACTTATATTTGTTAGAGCGTGGGCATATCTTTTGTAGAAAGAATTAAACTCTCTTGCTTCACTTATATCTATTTAGAGAGATGACAGGAATTGGTCATTCACATGGTTAGTCATAAAATCCTACATAAACTTGTAGATCGCTGAATATGATATGTTTGATTCCTTGCAATAGTTTTGCGATATAAAGGTGGTGATATTAGAGTCATGCTAGTGGGTGGTTGCGGATTGTAGAGACACTTGTGTTGAGGTTTGCAAGTCCCGGAGCATGCACGTATGGTAACCGTTGTGTGACAAATTTGAAGCATGGGGTGTTTCTTTGATTGTATTCCTTATGAGTGGCGGTCGGGGACGAGCGATGGTCTTTTCCTACCAATCTATCCCCCTAGGGGCATGCGTAGTAGTACTTTGCTTCGAGGGCTAATAAAATTTTGCAATAAGTATATGAGTTCATTATGACTAATGTGAGTCCATGGATTATACGCACTTTTACCTTTCCATCATTGTTAGCCTCTTCGGTACCGTGCATTGACCTTTCTGACCTCGAGAGTTGGTGCAAACTTCGCCGGTGCATCCAAACCCCGTGATACGATACACTCTATCACACATAAGCCTCCTTATATCTTCGTCAAAACAGCCACCATACCTACCTATCATGGCATTTCCATAGCCATTCTGAGATATATTGCCATGCAACTAGATCATTGCACATCCCGGTACACCGTCGGAAGCATTCATATAGAGTCATATCTTTGTTCCAGTATCGAGTTGTAATATCGAGTTGTAAGTAAATAAAAGTGTGATGATCATCATTATAGAGCATTGCCCCATGAAAAAAAAGAAAAGAAAAAAAGAAAAGGCCAAAGAAGCCTAAATAAAAAATGGGGCCAAAGAAGCCCACCAAAAAAAAGAAAAAAAAGAAAAAGAAAAGGGGCAATGTTACTATCCTTTTTTCCACACTTGTGCTTCAAAGTAGCACCATGTTCTTCATATAAAGAGTCTCTTATGTTGTCACTTTCATATGCTAGTGGGAATTTTTTATTATAGAACTTGGCTTGTATATTCCAATGATGGGCTTCATCAAATGCCCTAGGTCTTCATGAGCAAGCAAGTTGGATGCACGCCCACTTAGTTTCAGTTTGAGCTTTCATATACTTATAGATCTTAGTGCATCCGTTGCATGGCAATCCCTACTCCTCGCATTGACATCAATTTATGGGTATCTCCATAGCCCATTGATTAGCCGCGTCGATGTAAGACTTTCTCCCTTTTTGTCTTCTCCATATAAACCCCCATCATCATATTCTATTCCACCTATAGTGCTATATCCATGGCTTGCGCTCATGTATTGCGTGAGGATTGAAAAAGCTGAAGCGCGTTAAAAGGTATGAACCAATTGCTCGGCTTGTCATCGGGGTTGTGCATGATGGGGACATTTTGTGTGACGAAAATGAAGCATGAACAAACTATACGATTTTGTAGGGATAAGCTTGCTTTGGCCTTGTTGTTTTGAAAAGACATGATTGATTTATTTGTACGCTCGAAGTATTATTGTTTTTATGTCAAATGATAGACTATTGCTTTGAATCACTCGTGTCTTAATATTCATGCCATGATTAGACATATGATCAAGATTATGTTAGGTAGCATTCCACATTAAAAATTATCTTTTATATCATTTACCTACTCGAGGACGAGCAGGAATTAAGCTTGGGGATGCTGATACGTCTCCGTCGTATCTATAATTTTTGATTGTTCCATGCCAATATTCTTCAACTTTCATATACTTTTGGCAACTTTTTATACTATTTTTGGTACTAACATATTGATCCAGTGCCTAGTGCCAGTTCCTGTTTGTTGCATGTTTTATGTTTCGCAGAAAACCCATATCAAACAGAGTCCAAACAGGATAAAAATGGATGGAGAATTATTTTGGAATATTTATGATTTTTGGGAAGTAAAATCAACGCGAGACGGTGCCCGAGGGGGCCAGGAGATAGGGGGGTGCCCCAGGGAGGCAGGCGCGCCCTGGAATCTCCTGCCCCCCCCCATAAGGCGGTTGACGCTCTTCTTTTGCTGCAAGAAAGCTAATTTTATGTGAAAAATCTGGGCGAAAGATTCACCCCAATCGGAGTTACGGATCTCCGGATATTAAAGAAACGGTGAAGGGGTAGAATCTGAGAACGCAGAAACAGAGAGATAGATCCAATATCGGAGGGGCTCTTGCCCCTCCCAAGCCATGGGAGCCAAGGACCAGAGGGGAAACCCTTCTCCCATCTAGGGAGGAGGTCAAGGAAGAAGAAGAAGAAGGGGGGCTCTCTCCCCCTTGCTTCCGGTGGCCCCGGAGCGCTGCTGGGGGCCATCATCATCACCACGATCTTCACCAACACATCCACCATCTTCATCAACATCTCCATCACCTTCCCCCATCTATATCCAGCGGTCCACTCTCCCGCAATCCGTTGTACCCTCTACTTGAACATGTTGCTTTATGCTTCATATTATTTTCCAATGATGTGTTGCAATCCTATGATGTCTGAGTAGATTTTCGTTGTCCTATCGGTGATTGATGAATTGTTATGATTGGTTTGAGTTGCATGTTTTATTATTGGTGCTGTCCTATGGCGCCCTCCGTGTCGCGCAAGCGTGAGGGATTCCCGCTGTAGGGTGTTGCAATATGTTCATGATTTGCTTATGATGGGTGGCGTGAGTGACAGAAGCACAGACCCGAGTAAGTAGGTTGTTTGCGTATGGGATAAAGGGGACTTGATACTTTAATGCTATGGTTAGGTTTTACGTTAATGATCTTTAGTATTTGTGGATGTTTGCTAGAGTTCCAATCATAAGTGCATATGATCCAAGTAGAGAAAGTATGTTAGCTTATGCCTCTCTCTCAAGTAGAATTGCAATAGTGATTACCGGTCTAGTAACGTAGTCAATTGCTTAGGGACAATTTCACAACTCCTACCACCACTTTTTCACACTCGCTATATTTACTTTATTGCATCTTTATCTAAACAGCCCCTAGTTTATGTTTACGTGCTCTTTATTATCTTGCAAACCTATCCTATCACACCTACAAAGTACTTCTAGTTTCATACTTGTTCTAGGTAAAGCGAACGTCAAGCATGCGTAGAGTCGTATCAGTGGCCGATAGGACTTGAGAGAGTATTTGTTCTACCTTTAGCTCCTCGTTGGGTTTGACACTCTTACTTATCGAAAGAGGCTACAACTATCCCGTATACTTGCGGGTTATCATGCACCCCGCCACGCGTGCCCTCCCCACGAATTGCAAGAAGGGTGGCCAGAAACGGTACCCATTCTTCGTCGACTTCTTCTTCTGCGGGCTTTACCCCCCTTTTTCCGACTTCTTCAATGATATCATGCGCACTTTTGGCTTCCACTTGTTGTACCTCACGCCGAATGCCGTGGCGCACTTGGCATATTTCGCCCATCTCTACTAGGGCTTCGCCGGGGTGGTGCCCAGCACGGCGCTTTTCCGCCACTACTTCTCCCCCCGCGTCCAACCTGGGGATGCTCTTTCCGGGACCGTCACCTGGATCCCGAGGATTCAGGAGAGAGGCTCGTACCCGGATGGCGCCATGAAGGAGAGGTGGGAAGAGTGGCGGGGCCGGTGGTGCTGGATCATGGAGGAGGACCCGCCGGAGTTCTGCCGGGGCGTTCGTCAGGAGCCGTTGCCTCGCGGCGCGAATTGGAGCAACATCGACCCCAGCGATAAGAAGTTCTCGATTGCCACAACCAGGATCTGCCGCCATACCGAGGCCGGGTTCAACCTCGAGATGATCGCGGCGGATTTCATCCGCCGCCGGATTGCTCCGCTGCACAAGAAGGGGAGGCCGGTCTAGGATTTGAAGAACATGGCTGACATCATGAGGCTTTGCACCGGCCTACAGAACAACTTCACGGTGCTGGGGCACTCCTGATATTGCCGGAGCCTCTTCTAGCTCGAGGAGTATGCCGACGACAATGTGAGGAGGACCGGCAAGGCTGCAAATCCGGCAAGGTTGTCAAGGGGCTCTTGTTCGGGCTGCCGTCGGGAGTGGTCCCGTTGAGCAACAACTCCCGGCAGGCCGAAATCTTGACCATGATGCCACCCTTTAACGCGCACAATCTCGACCCAGCCTGGGTCGAGCCCCCAGCGTGCGAGGCGGAGGAGTTCTTTGCCAATTTGGCCGAAGAACTCGACCACGAGGAACCGCGGCTCATCTAGGACACTACCCAGGAGGAGCTGAACTATATTGCCGCTAGGGCGATGGAGGCGGAGCTTGCCAAGCTTGCCGGCGAGGCCAGCGGCATGGAGAACAAGGCCGCCGCGGCCGCAGAGGAGGAGGAGCTCACCGCGTGGGTGAAATCCGTCAAGGAGGTGGCCGGCGCCAGCACCGAGCCCCCTGTTGAAGGCATGGGCGAAGGGTCATCCGAGGAGGAGGCCGAGGCCGGCGAGCCCCCGACTACGCATAAGAGGTGCGTTCTGCGTCGGGCCAGTTCCGGCGAGCCGGTCCAGCCAGGCAAGGCCGTGGCACGGCAAGGGGCTCCGGGGGAGGCTACGCGCGTCATGAGGGCCGCTGCGGCGAAGAAGGAGGCCGTGGCGGCGAAGAAGAAGACTGCGGTGGCGAAGAAGAAGACGCCCGCCTCTTCTTCATCCAAACGCTACCGAAGCCCTTCGCCGCCCATCCCCACGCAGGTGCTGGCACGGACATCGATTTCGACTTTTCGTCCCTCAGCCCGAGGGGGAATTGGAAGGCAGTAGAGGAGGAGGAAGAGGACGAGTAAGCTCCGCCTCTCGCCGTTTCCATCCTTACGAATCACGTCGCCCTCCTTGATTTGACTTATCCTCGCAGGGAGATGCAGACACTAGCTCAGCGGGCGGCTAAGAGAGCCAAAGCCTCGACGGGCAGCCCATCCCTGATGGGTACTTCAAAGGTACCGCTTGTGGTGGAGAGCAGCCCGGACAACAGCCCGCGGCGCAGCCCCCGGCTCAGCCCCCAGCGTAAGTTCACCATCCACCCTTTGTGAACGCTTGCCGGGGCCCGATTCTCTTGTCGTTGACCTTGTCACGGTTTGTAGGAGAAGAGCGGCAGTAGGAGGAGCCACCAAGGGCCTCCCTCACCACGCCGCCCCCATCGACCACACCGCCCCGAGGGGGGTCCCTGGCAAGGGTGCCAGATACCGAGCCCATGCATACGGAGGAGGAGGTAGACTTGGCCGCTGGCGGCTCCACCCCGGCAACAGACGTTGGCGGGGAGGGGGCTGCTGTCAGGACCCCGACTCAATTCCACATCGATCTAGCATGTAACACCTCATATCACTTTGCGGCCTCACGCACGGTATCCCCACGGGTGTCGCCTTACCTTTGCCCGGGACCGTTTGCGCCTTTTGGCACACATATATGATAGTGTCGCTAGCATCCATATGATAAGGAGCCCGGGCTGACATGGCTAGTCATAGACCCAAAGTGGTACAAACTTACAGGGACAGGCATCCATGACCCAGCATCGAACGTGTCGGTCATCAGCGAGTGAATCCAGGCTGTAGCGCTGGGCTAGCAGGACTCCGGTGAACCGGGCTATAGCGGGCTAACAGGACTCCGGTATTCATCACGTGACATTTCCCCGAAGGGACAGACACAGGAACAAAGAAGGACACATGCCGGCCAGCCTAAGTGTTCCGGAGCAGTAGCAAGCTACCATGGCTCAGTGGAAACACTAGGAGACATTTCCCGGTAAGAGAGGCTACTAAGGATAAACAACTAGATAGTCAGATCCCACACATACCAAGCATTTCAATAACAGACACACAATATGCTCGATATGTGCAAATACAACATGGCATCACAACATGACTCTATAACTCAAGTATTATTCAATAGGCTCCGAGGAGCGAGATATTACAAACATGGGTCTCTCGACCCAGCATTCAGAGCATACAAGTCAAAGCACAAGCGGAAGCTTAACATGTCTGAGTACAGACATCTATAAATGAAAAAGGCCGAAAAGCCTGACTATCTACCAGATCCTGCCGAGGGCACAAGATCGTAGCTGAGGTAACAAGCTAAACGTCAAGTCCACGCGGAACTACTAGCGAGACTGAAGTCTCTCTGCAAAAACGTAAAATAGGCAAACGTGAGTACAAATGTACCCAGCAAGACTTACATCAGAACTAACTACATATGCATCAGTATCAACAAAGGGAGTGGTGGGGTTTAACTGCAGCAAGCCAGCTTTGACTCGATGGCTAACCTGAACTACGACTGCAAGTAACTCTTTTGAGGTGGCGCACACGAGTCCACATATTCACCATATCAATACACCACTATGGATCCGCTCCCGTCTCCCTACGAGAACACCATCCATAGCACTCACGCTTATCTTGTGTATTTTAGAGTATCCACTTCAAGTTATCTATGAACTATACAGGCAACCCAGAAGTCCTTTACCGCGGACACGGCTATTCGAATCGATCATATTAACCCTGCAGGGGTGTACTTCTTCACACACGCTCTCACCACTTACAGCCATTTACACGACATGTACTCGGCAACCTTCAAGCGGAAGCCCAGCGAGGGTGTCAGCCACGACCTGACTAACCACACAAGTCTCTCGTCCAGGTTTATCGCCTATTCGGGTTCCATTCGCAAGGAGATCGGGCCGGGGTGTCGCTCACGGCCCCAAACGATGTGTGTAGGGTTCCCAAGTCCACCATCCGGGTGCCACTTGGTACACCGGGCCACTGTGCCTAGTTTGTCCCAAGCCCACCTGTACCGGGTGCCACTTGGTAGACTACTAACACTACCTGCAAACACCAGAAACTAGTTGCAACTCCTGGACAGAGATCAAGTTGATTAATAAGCCGAGAGGGGCACTTAAGCATTCCAATGCGTGGTAGTAGCTGATCATGGATCACAAACACAGAACTCAGTTCCTGAGGACGGCTGCAATGAGACAACCCACCATGTACTCCTACATGGCCTCTCACCGCTACCTTTACCAAATCGTGTTCACACACTTACTTCACACACAGTAGGACATGTTCACACGCCTCTGATTCATCCCCGGTGAATCAGACCTGACTCATCTCTAAGCAGTAGCAGGCATGACAAACAAGCATGAATGAGTAGGCACATCAGGGCTCAAACAACTCCTACTCATGCTAGTGGGTTTCATCTATTTACTGTGGCAATGACAGGTCATGCAGAGGAAAGGGGTTCAACTACCGCAGCATGTAACAGTTGAATCGTTGTTGTCCTAATGCAGTAAAAGAGAGCAGGAACGAGAGAGTGGGATTGTATCGGAATGAACAAGGGGGTTTTGCTTGCCTGGCACTTCTGAAGATAGTATAGCCCTTCATCGGTGTCATCGATCTCATCGTCGAAACACGTCTATCGAGAGGGGACAATTACCGACAATAGAGAGGAAACACAATCAATGCAATGCACATTATGATGCATGATCATGACATGGCAACATGCTGGTGTTTTGAGCTACTGCAGCTAGCAACAAAGTTAAATGAAGTTGGTTTGAACCCTAAGTTCAAATCCAAACTCCATATGTGGAATTCAAATGCCATTTATATGATTTGTGCTAAACAGTAGTCATAAGTTGTTCTAACATGCATGAAAATGGTACAGATAGATAGATTGGTTTTTTCTGATCATTTTTCATATATAAATTATTTCAATCTGAGCTACGTTTGAATTTCTATGATTTTTTGAAGTTTAGTGTATTTTCTGGAATTTCCTTGATTATTTAGAAAATAAACTAAATTCCAGAAAAGGAATATTGCGTCAGCATGGCGTCATGCTGACCTCAGCATAGTCAACAGGGCTGACCCGGGTCAAACCTGACCAGTGGGGTCCACTGGTCAGTGACCCAGTGTTGTTTGTGTCACTGATATGTGGGGTCGGGTCAACAGGTGATGTGGCCAGGTCAAACTGACCTGTGGGACCAGCGGGGTTAATTTAATCTAAACAAAAACTAAACCATGTTTAGTTAGACGGTGGGGCCCGGCTGTCAGTGGCACGGGGAGGTGATTAGTGGCTAATTAAGCCATGCTTAACTCTAAACTAATGACGCCACATCATCTAAACGGCGATTAGTCACCGGTGCTAAGCGGGACGTGGCGGCGCTCCCCGTCCGGCCGTCTCCGGCGACGAGAGCAAGCGGGGTTGGGCTCTACGTACTCAGGGCGACGCGACGCGTCGAGTGGTGGATGCGGTAGGTGCGGAGACTGGCTTTAGCGGCGGCGACGACGAGCTTTGGCGGCGGCCGGAGCTCGACCAAGGTGGGGAAGCTAGCTAGGGGAGGGGAACGACGGGGATTCCAGGGGAAAATGGAGAGTGGCTCACATAGGGACTAGCAGAGTCGACGACGAGGTCGGGGAAGTGCTGGAGCCCGCGAATCGACTGCAAAGTCACTGGCGGCCGGAGGTTGAAGATGAGGCCAGGGATGATGTTGCAGGGCTCCCGTGGTCGCATGCGTCAGTGTGTAGCTCCACAGCGTCGTGGTGGAGCTCTTCGCCGTGCTGGTTGGGCGGGTGGTGGCCTATGGCCACGGCTACGGCCACGGCATGCTCTCGGGGCTCACAGGGAAGAGAGCGGAAGAGGGAGCCAGAGGAGGGGGAGCGGTCTAGAGGGAGTGGGGAGAACAAGGGGAGGCTCTGGGTGTCTCCGTGGCGTCGCGAGGATGTCGGGGAGGCTGCGAAGCAGGAGGTGGAGGCCTCCGCGTGTGCGCATGCGACTTCGCCTCTGCCTACTGGCAGAGGTTGAAGACAGCTGCTCTGCCACGGTGGGCTGGGCTGGTGCAGCGGGGCCGCTACAGTGCCAGAACAGGTAGGCCGGCCCAGGTAACTCTCTCTCTCTCTCTGTTTCTCTATTTTGTTTTGTTTTCTATTATTTCTGCAAGTTTGTGGCTTTTCTATAAATACCCAGGCACTTTCAAAAATCACTAAACTGCTCATGCTCATTGTATGGAATAAACCCAACATGGAACATTTCAGTTTAGGATCATTTGGACATTATTTCATATATAACAGAAATAATTCCAACCCAAATATATTATTGATTTAAATCAAAGGCCCGAATAAATTATTTCTGTGACTCCAAAAATATTGGTTTGAATTTCACCTCATGCCAATATTTTCATAGAATAACAGGAACATTTTCTTGGACTCATTTGATGAGATTTAAATGTTGGTTATTTTTAGGAGTTTTCTAAGGCTTTGAAAATTCCTCAATTCAAATTTCACTTGAATTTAAACATGATGCACACATGGAAGCTGGCATAGGTCAGACCAGAATTAGGGATGTGACAGCCACATCTTCCCAGCCTGGCACGGGTGAGTCATTTGTTTCCCCTTGCTCTTCTTTCTTTTCTCTTGAACCTTGGCTTTGGCCCTGCCTTATTTCCTCCTTTGGCGTCCAGGTCCCCCTCGGCGGACCAGGGGGACACCGACACCATCATCAAGGAGGCTGCCGCGGATGCCGTGGCTGATGCTGAGAAGGTTGCCACCAAGGAGGCCGTCGAGACCGCGACCGAGGATGCCGCCAAGGGGCTTGCCGAGGAGACCGGTGAGGCCGCCGCCGAGGAGGCCGACAAGGGCGCTACTAAGGAGGAGGCCAGCCAGGCCTCTGCTGAGAAGGAGGCCGGCAAGGCCTCTGCCGAGGAGGAGGAGGTGGTTGACGATCAACCCTCCTCGTCCGCTGCCTCCAGCTCAGACAAGTACCTAAAGGTGAGCGACGACGTGTTCGTTCACCTCCTAGGGTCGGCAAGCACCAGGGCGCCGGCCAAGGGGGAGGTGTTTGACGACGAAGTGCTCGCCACTGCCGGGCTTGAGGTCGTCGATGAGCCGAGCGTTGGCGGTGGCACCCAAGAGGAACGGCTCCTCCAGGCCATGAGTGCCAGCTTCAACAAGCTTCAGGCGCTTCACCGCACTCGTCTGGACAAGGTGTAGTCCAAGGAGGCGGTGGTGCACAAGGCGGGAGCAGACCTTGCGGAGTGCGTTGCCGAGGCGTAGGCTTAGTTCCGCCAGGCCCATGAGGAGCTGAAGGCCGCCCAAGACCAGCTGGCACAACGCGATCTGGAGCTCCTCCTGAAGCAGGCCAATATCGAGAAGGCCCGGGAGGAGGCGAGGGAGGAGGCCTCCAAGGCCGAGGCCATCCGGTCTCAGCGTGAGGCCGAGCTGAACTCCCAGGAGGAGGATCTTGCCGCCCGTGAGACGACGGTTGCCGCTACACTCCGCGGCAAGAACGAGGAGGTCGAGAAGCTTGCCGCGGCACGGACCCAAAAATTGGAGCACAAGCACAAGGAAGCGCTCGATGCCCAGGCCCTGGCCCATGGCAACAAGGTGAAGGAGCTGGAGGCGGAGCGGGACGGCCTGGCGAAGCAAATCCTGGAGCTGTCTTCGGAGAAGAACATGCTCAACGAGGCTCTGGTCGAAGCGCATTCCACGGTCCACAGCAAGGCTGGGCAGCTCTCCACAGCCAACGACGCCATCAAGGACCTGAAGCTCAAGCTGGTGGGCCTTGAGGGGGCACTTTCGGAGGCCCGGGCCCGAGAAGGAGCCTTGACCAAGAGCCTGGCAGAGGAGAAGCAGCCGCGGAAGAACGACGCCGCCAACCATGCAGATTCCGTGAAGGGCGACAAAATCTGGACCGATCGCCTCGCCAATGTCGCCAATAGGATCACCAAGCAGCTGGCCGACATGAAGATGCCGGAAGTGAGGTATGCCCCGAAACCAGGCACGAGCCCCCACGCCAAGCTGACCTTGTTCTTCGAGGGTGTTCTTGGTGCCCTGGAACGGCTTGATACCAACCGGGCGAGCTCCTTGGCCAACGAGTCCCGGATGATTTGCCAGGGCGCCATGACCAAGGTCCTCACCAAGCTGGCATTTTGGAAGCCCGACCTCGACTTCGACGCCGCGCTGGACAGCTTGCTGGGCGATGTAGACCTCTCAGGGGTCAAGGAGCGCATCGAGCCCATCATCAGCCGCATCGGTGGAATCTAGAGATTGGAGGGCCTGCGCCGGGACTAGGCGCCCCGTTTCTTGTTGCCGCTGCAGGTTCATGACCAAGACAATTCACATCTTTAGTTAGATCCGCAGCAATAATTGGTGTAATATAACTCTGCAGTACTTTTAATATGATGCATGCTATTTCCCTATTTAACCCTTCTCCGTATGTCCATCCTACGCTTACTAGGTAGGCTTGCCGGCGCGTAAACCCAAACCGCTGCGCTTGGAAGGACAGATCCTTTAGCGGCCGGCAAGGCATGCTTGCCGCTGTGCGAAACACCTTGTCGTTCTCAGCGTGGCTGCCCAAACTGCCGAGTGGACTCGAGGCATAGCGAGAGTGTTGCCGATAGCAGAAGGCCACCCCGCCGCTCCCGACGCAGCCGCTCGATCTATTGAGCAGACTCAAAAAGGATCAAGAGCGTTGCCGATAACGGAAGGGCCCCACTGCGTGCAGGTTTGCCATACAGAGGAAAGATCTCCGAGGAAGATAACCTTATATAAGAAGGAATTATTCAAAGCTTTTGCACGACTTAGTTTTTTTTCGTCGTCGCGCGAACGCTCACCGCATCCGCCGACGGGGCTGCTAGCTCGGTCGCCTTCTTCCTCGGAAGCCATGCCGATGAAGAGCTGTGCTACTGGCTGCTAAACCAGATGCTCACTACTGCGCAGCCCGTACCTGGCGCGCCAAAGATGTCGGTGGGAAACGACACCTATGGGATCACAAGAATCCCTACTACGGTTGCGGGGTGCTGGGTTGTAAGGAGAGCAGGATCAGCAGTCAGTACGAGCACGCGGGTTGTTTACCCAGGTTCGGGCCACAGCGATGCGTAACACCCTAGTCCTGCTTTGATGTGTGTATTTGTGTTCTTGAGGTTCCTGAACTAGCTACGATGGGCGTAACTTGTCCAAAAGTCTGAATCCCTCTCCTGGATGCCTTGGGCCTCCTTTTATAGGCAAGGAGATCTCCACAATGGCACACAGGAGGTGGCATCGGGGTACTGTGTTTAAGCCTATCCCTTGCCATTACGGGACAAAGTGCATTTAATGCGCCCCAGATGTGTCCCCTTCACTTTACCGCCACTTCGCCCTGCCTCGACACGCGCCTGGGCCAGCGAGACGGTGGTGCCATGTAGGCTGGCAGGCTGCTGAGGTGGCACGGTGGTAGGGATTTGATGAAGATTTGCATGCCACCACGTAGGCATGCGTTGAGTTGGCCGAGAAGCCTTGTGCCAACACGCAGGTGCCTGCCCAGCTGGTGGATTGGCAGTTGCATGGGAGCAGTGGCCGAAACCTGGCGGGTGCGAGCCTGGCTGTGGCCTCGCGGATGTCCTCAGCAAGGGCCCTGCCGGGGCCCCGGCAAGGGTCTTGCCGCGGCGTTGTGGTCGTCCCCACCAAGGATCTTGTCGGGGGTCTTGTGGGTTTCCTCGGTGAGGATTTCACCGAGGTTCATCGTCTTCTACTCTTCTAATTTGAAGTGTTGTTCTTGTCTTCACAAAGATTTGCATGCCATCAGGGAGGCGCCTCCCGAGCCTTGGTCCCAACACGGTTGGCGGCGCTGGAGGAACTGGGGCTCAAGGGTGGCGCGCCCTGCTGGCGTCAGTTAGGCTGCCCCGGCAAGGGCCTTGACGGGGCCGTGGGGGCTGCCCCGACAAGGGTCTTGCCGGGGGAAACCACCTCACCTTGTTGCTCTTCATGCCTCTATCTTGACATTGCTTGGGTCGTCTTGTGGCTCTAATTTCCTGTCTCTACCCTACTTAAGTGTGGTTGTGGGCGCGGCTCTGACTGCCCGTGCACAAATAAGGGGTACAAAAGAGCGCCCCTATTTTGGTACACCGACACGGGGCTACACGCATGACCTGCGAGACGAATTGGAAAACAAAGCCGGGCAGTCAAGATCGATCTACGGATCGCGGGGGCGCGCTCCAACACGTGACAATGACTGCCACGCCGAATATACTAAATACAAAACCGTCCGGGCGGAATACAGCAGACCAGATTCATTCGAACTGCGTCACGATGTAGCCTGGCATATAGGCGCCGCACACCCCCTATGTTTCACTAACGAAGTAATGGAGCATGAATTCCCAGAAGGGTTTGAACCCGTAAACATCGAACCATATGATTGGACAACAGATCCCGCGGTATGGATTGAAGATTTCCTTCTCCACATTCACATGGCCCGTGGCGATGATCTCCATGCCATCAAATATCTCCCACTAAAACTCAAGGGACCAGCTCGGCACTAGCTGAATAGTCTACCGAAAAACTCCATTGGCAATTGGGAGAACCTGGAAGACGCATTCCTTGACAACTTTTAGGGTACTTATGTGCGACCACCGGACGCTGATGACTTAAGTCACATAACCCAACAGCCCAGAGAGTCAGCCAGGAAATTCTGTACTCGGTTCTTAACTAAAAAGAATCAAATCATCGGCTCTCCGGATGCTGAAGCCCTAGCGGCCTTTAAGCATAACATCCATGACGAGTGGCTCGCCCGGCACCTCGGCCAAGAAAAGCCGAAGTCCATGGTAGCCCTTATGACACTTATGACCCGCTTTTGTGCGAGCATGGATAGCTGGTTGGCTCATAGCAACAACACCTCAAGCAAGACTGGAACTTCTGCATCCAGAGATGACAACGGCAAGCCCCGACGCAACAAACACAAGCAACGAAATAATGGTGATAACGCCGAAGACACGACCGTCAATGTCGGATTCAGTGGCTCTAAGACGGGTCAAAGGAAGAAACAACTCACAAGAAACTGTGACGCCCCCGATTCAACAATCATACATGCAAATGTGTACGATCAAGATCAGGGACTCATAGGAAGATATCACAACACAACTCTAGACACAAATTAAAATAATACAAGCTTCATATTACAAGCCAGGGGCCTCGAGGGCTCAAATACAAGCTCAATACACAAGAGTCAGCGGAAGCAACCATATCTGAGTACAGACATAAGTTAAACAAGGATGCCTTAAATAGGCTAGCACAAAAGCAACAATTATCGAAGAGGCAAGGCCTCCTGCCTGGGACCTCCTAACTACTCCTGGTCTTCGGCGGTCTCCATGTAGCGGAATCCGTCGGCGGTGGCATCTGGCTCCAGGGAACCACCGTCTGGTTGCATCAACCGGAAATAAGAAAGAAGGGGGAAGGGTAGCAAAGCAACCGTGAGTACTCATCTAAAGTACTCGCAAGCATCAGATCTATAGTAAAGTATGCATTGGTATCAAATGGAAGGGTTGTATCTATGGACAGAACTACAGAATGCCAAAATAGGGGCAGGGGGCTAGCCTATCGAAGACTAGCATCTTCAAGCAACTCCAAGCATCGTGCATCATGTAGAAGAGTAAAGAATAGCAGTTTATAATTATCAAACATATTGTAGTATCAACACCCAGAGATCCTTCCTCGATTCTGTGACGCCCGGATAATTAGGCTACAGTAATCCCGCGTTAACGATGCCACATCACCTCGGTTACTGTTGCTAACCTCGCGAAACTGATTCGAATTCAAAGTCAAAATTAATCAAACAATAAAAGTTTTCAAATATTAAAACTAAAATGTTCGGAGTGATCCGACTAATGCATAGGTAATTATGGTGGAGAAACCTAAATTTAATAAAATGTTTAAGTGTTCAAAATAATTAAAACTGTAGGTTAAATAATAAAATAAATGCCTTTTGAATTTTATAAAAGATTAAACTATTTTAGTTGGGATAAGAATTAATGTGCTAGTAGTTTATTTAAAAGTACCAATTCAGGTGTTAGTGATAAATTTTACTAAAACTAAATAAAATGTAACTAAAATAAAATAGGAAAGAATAAATAAAAAGAAAGGAAATAAAACAAAGTCAAAACAAACAAACAAACCCCACTGCCCCACTGGGCCTTAGCCCAGCAGGCCCAGCCGGCCGGGCAGCGCCTCGGGATCGTTCCCCCTTTCACTGCTGTAGTGACCGAGCGCCCGAGCGCGCTCTCGCCAGACCACCTCGTCGGCGGCGCCGAAGAGGATAAGGGCAAAGCCACGGGCTCCACTCGTCTCCCCACCCCACTTGCCCCCTCGCCCTCCCCCGAAACCCTAGTGCGCCCACAATCCCCCTCTCGTCCCCTTCCTCGCCTCCGTTCGAGATGCCCGAGCGCCCCCGTCGCCGTCGATCACCGTAGCTGTGGCCACCGTCGTCCGTTCGTCGCCCCGGCAAGTCCTACAACTCCGCTGTGGTCCTCTGCTTCCACTACACCACTGGATCGAGTCCCGGAGCTACTCGCGTCGCCGCACTCTTCTTCTTCTCCGGCTCGGCCATCGCATCGTCCTCGTCCTTGATCTACGCCACCGGTCCTCCCCGAGCCCTCTGCCCAGACCCCACACTCCCTCGATGAGCCTCTGCGCCGGATGCGCCCTTTCCTGCCTCCTTTGTTCGTTTGTAGCGACCGTAACACGCTCACCCGAATGCGCCGCCACCTGGCCTCATCACCGGCATGGCCACGGTGACCATTTGGTCTCGTGCGTGCCAACGTTCCGCTTCACGCGTCGAGTAGGCACCTTAGGCACCTCGTGCAGCTCGCTTTGCGCCCCGTAGCCCTGTTCCCGTACCTCGCCCGAAGAACCTCGCCGTCGATGAGCTCGATGCACTCAGCTCCGGCCACCGCAGCCTCCGCCACCGTCACAGATTGCTCCGTCGTTGTCTTGCCGTTCGAACGAGCCCGACCGCGCCCAAAATGGTGCGGTGTGGACGAATCCCGCAGCTCTCCTGATCGCTCCGCCGTTGGAATGGTCGCCGGAGTTAGATCCGACGCGTCTCTAGTGGGTGCCGAGTTGGCACCCACGTGGCACCGCCTGGTCCACTGGCTGGTGGGCCCAGGGCCCCCTTTTGAACTGTTGACTTGGGTCAATGCTGACGTGGCCGCCCCCTGTGTCTATGACATGTGGGTCTCGAATGAATAAACAAATTAAAATAAATAAATAAACTGTTAGTTAGTTAGTTGGTTAATTAAAGTGCTAAACACCCACTAACTAGTAGGCCCACCTGCTAATTAGGCTAATTAGATTAAACCAACTCTGTTTTAGTTAGTTCAGTCAATGACACGTGGGTCCCACTAGACCCACATGCCAGATTTGACTCAGTCAACCGCACTTTTGACTGATGATCTTAGCATTGCGTCATGCTGACATCAGCAGACACTATTCTGGATAATGTTAGAATTAAATAATTAAATAAATTCTAAAAATGATTAAAACTTTAGAAAATCATATAAAATAATCCGTAACTCGGATGAAAATACTTTCTACATGAAAGTTGCTCAGAACGACGAGACGAATCCGGATACGCAGCCCCTTCGTCTGCCACACCTCCCTAGCATAGCAAACACGCGACTTGCCCCCTTCGGTTCACCTGTCCGAAAACGCGAAACACCGGGGATACTTTCCCGGATGTTTCCCCCTTTCGCCGATATCACCTACTACCGCGTTAGGGCACACCTAACCCCGCTCATTGTCATGTCATGCATCGTCATGCATTTGTTTGCATTGTATTTATTGTTTCCCCCCCCTCTTCTCTCGCTAGACACCGAGACCGACGCCGCTGCTACCCAGTACGACTACGGAGTTGACGACCCCTCCTTGCCAGAGCAACCAGGCAAGCCCCCCCCCCCTTGATCACCAGATATCGCCTATTCTTCTCTATACTGCTTGCATTAGAGTAGTGTAGCATGTTACTGTTCGGTTACTCCTATTCTGTTGCATAGCCTGTCATTGTTGCTACAGTCGTTGATACCTTACCCGCAATCCTAAATGCTTAGTACAGGATGCTAGTTTATCATCATTGGCCTACATTCTTGTCAGTCTGCCTTGCTATACTATCGGGCCGTGGTCACTTGGGAGGTGATCACGGGTATATACTATACATATATACATACTATACAGATGATGACTAAAGTCGGGTCAGCTCGTTGAGTACCCGCAAGTGATTCCGATGTGGGGGCTGGAAGGACAGGTGGCTCCATCCCGGTAGAGGTGGGCCTGGGTTGCCGACGGCCCCCGACTCTTAGTATGTGGCGGAGCGACAGGGCAGGTTGAGACCACCTAGGCGAGAGGTGGGCCTAGGCCTGGTCGACGTTCGCGGTTACTTCATAATAACACGCTTAACAAGATCTTGGTATTTGATCTGAGTCTGGCCACTCGCCTATACGCACTAACCAACTACACGGGAAAGATATGGGCACTCGACGTCGTGGTATCAGCCGAAGCCTTCTTGACGTCAGCGACGGAGCGGCGCCCGCCGGATTGGACCGCGTAATGTGACTTCCTTTGTAATGGAGGTTGCTAGGTATGCTTCCAGCCGCCCTCGCAACATGCAGGTGTGCAATGGGCGATGGGCCTAGACTCCTGCGCGCATAGGATTTAGACCGGCGTGTTGACCTCTCTGTTGTGCCTAGGTGGGGCTGCGACGTGTTGATCTTCTGAGGTCGGGCATGACCCAGGAAAGTGTGTCCGGCCAAATGGGATCGAGCGTGTTGGGTTATGTGGTGCACCCCTGCAGGGAAGTTTATCTATTCGAATAGCCGTGTCCCTCGGTAAAAGGACGACCCGGAGTTGTACCTTGACCTTATGACAACTAGAACCAGATACTTAATAAAACACACCCAGACAAGTTCCACAGAGTACCCGGTGATCGCTTTTCCACAGGGCGACGAGGGGAGGATCGCCGGGTAGGATTATGCTATGCGATGCTACCTGGAGGACTTCAATCTACTCTCTTCTACATGCTGCAAGACGGAGGCTGCCAGAAGCGTAGTCTTCGATAGGACTAGCTATCCCCCTCTTATTCTGGCATTCTGCAGTTCAGTCCACCGATATTGCCTCTTTACACATATACCCATGCATATGTAGTGTAGATCCTTGCTTGCGAGTACTTTGGATGAGTACTCACGGTTGCTTTTCTCCCTCTTTTCCCCCTTTCCATTCTACCTGGTTGTCGCAACCAGATGCTGGAGCCCAGGAGCTTGATGCCACCTCGACGACGACTCCTACTACACCGGAGGTGCCTACTACTACGTGCAGGCCGCTGACGACGACCAGGAGTAGTTTAGGAGGATCCCAGGCAGGAGGCATGCGCCTCTTTCGATCTGTGTCCCGGTTTGTGCTAGCCATCTTATGGCAACTTGTTTAACTTATGTCTGTACTCAGATATTGTTGCTTCCGCTGACTTGTCTATGATCGAGCACTTGTATTCGAGCCCTCGAGGCCCCTGTCTTGTATTATGATGCTTGTATGACTTATTTTATTTTTAGAGTTGTGTTGTGATATCTTCCCATGAGTCCCTGATCTTGATCGTACATGTTTGCGTGTATGATTAGTGTACGATTAAATCGGGGGCGTCACAAGTTGGTATCAGAGCCGACTGCCTATAGGAATCCCCCTTCCACACTCCTTGGCCGAAGTCGAGTCTAGCCACTACAAAACTTTTACTAACATGGCTGTGTGCCTTATGGGCCCACGTCGCCATTGGGTGGTATTAGGATCTTTTATTCCTCGACCTATACTCTGGGACTCTAATCTCTCCTCTATTCGGGTTAAATGATTTTACTAAATCTGACTCTAGGTTCTCGTAACTACTTTCTCCCGGAGAGCCCTTAATCACAGATGATTGCCTACCGCGTCAAAAGATTTCGAAGATACTCTAGGATGTTCTCCCGAGACGCTTGTGCCCACCGCCTTTGCAAATTCCCTACCACTGTTATATCCTTATGGATAACTACATGCACCTGCCATTCTTACATTCGATCCCATTGAGCTTGTTATTACAAGGTGCAACGAACTGCTCTTCGTTGTTCCGAGAATCCTTTAAGCTTACTGCCTTACGGCTCTTTGCCACAAGAATACCCATATGGATAATTCCTTGCACTGATCGAGTATCCGCTCCTTCTTAGTTGTTCAGGTGTTTCACATAAGCCTTCGAAATACTATTTGATCTTTAAAAAAATCCTCAACAGCCTGTTGTTCTTGAAATTCTTGCTTGCTTGCATTATGGTTAATCCCATAAGCATAATAATCTTATTGGCATCCTTTGTCACTATCATTTTTGAGTCCATTGATTCAATAAGTTGTGAATATTCACAATCATCAGTCGAATCCTAGGATTATACTTCCGGCTCAGATGACATTTGGATATGAGCTGGTTCTTGACCAATCAATGCCTTGATCAGTTGTGCTTCTAAGTCTATCGAACTTATTCATTTTCGATCAGAACGATTGCTTCTGATCCCTTAATTTGGAAATCATAAAATTCTTTGCATTAAGCTTTGAATTAGTCAGTTGTTTCTACAATCTGATGCCTTGGCATTCCTTCTTCCTCTGATTGAGTACCGATACTGACATTAGCCCCGTTGTGGACCGCCATACCCATTACCGGGTTATTATCCGACAGTGTCCTTCACAACCAAAATTCTTATGAGTTCCTTACTCGATACATAATACCTTTGGTAAACTGTATCCTCTACTTTTGTCAACCATGCTCTACTTTTGAGCTTGTGTTATTTACTCCTGAAGTTCATAGCATATGTTTATAAGATAACCCGATGTGTTGAACCTATGCCTTCCTTAATATGTGTGAACTCAGAAGTTTTCATGAGTCATACTCTTCTGGTATTTTGCCAGATAAAATTTCAACACTACAACTTCTTTGAAAGTGAGAGTGAATGAAAGGTTATGCATTGGAAAAGTGGGAGTCGACCTTGAACTTTGTGTTCATGCCCATGGACACGATGTAGATCGTATCATTAAAGCTTCTCTTAAATTAATTATTCCTTTGGTATAAGTTCTTATATCTGGGATCCGGCCTTTTGCAGTCGTGGTTCCGACAATGTTCTCCTTTAAATACCATTTCTCGTGCAAGTTTAAGCACTTGTCTTCTGCAGAGCAATACCCTAGTCCAACCTCTACTTTGATCTATCGTCGAGTATTACCCCCTGATATCTCGAGATTATCTTGGAACTGCATAACTTCTTATGAGTTCTTCATCAAGTACTACATTCACACTGATTACAATTTTTCATGGACCCTGAGTTACTAAACACTCAAAGGCATCGATAACTGAACTAATTCCGCACTACGGTTCAACAACTCTTAGTAATCTTTAAGTACGAGTTTGTACCCGATCACGCCATTCCTAGCCTATTGGCTATATCATTGTTGTGATGATTTTAATTGTGCTACTTGGTACTTAATCCCAGAGCACAACTTATGATGAGCTAAGCTTACATCGATCTTCCTTGTCTTATCGTTTCACCTCAAATAACAAGCTTGGTTCCGAGTTTGTCGTATCTATGGTTTCAATAACTTTTTGCTCCATCATTCCTTTGACTTGATGTCATCGCTGATTGATTACATCTTCATGAAATCTCTCGACAAATGTGTCGTGGTCATCATCAACCTTATGATCTCTTCCAGGATATTAATCAGATTCATGATGAGAAATATCATCCTTGCCCTCGATGATTTGTGTGGTCATCGGCCACTTTATTGCCTTCCCTCCAACACAAACTTGTTCGTGTTTTGTGTTATACCTTGAGTTCCTTGCTATCCAGCATTTGTTCTTCTTTACCTTAGAATATTACCACCTTTTATGTCAAGAATGTCTTGGGAATTTTACCACCTCTTGAGAATTCTTGATATAGTAATATCTCTCGCCATTTGCGTTCATTTCTTGGTTTCCTGTTGTTTCTAACCGGAATACCGAAAAATGGGTTGTGATGTGTAAAATTCAAAACTTCTAGCAACCTTATTGATTGTAAGTTAATGAATGATAACTTCATTCTTAGTGTGTTGGTTATTGAATCATCATTCTAAACATTGAGCATGCTGCCTAAGCCAATATTGTGGGTGCACCTTTCAATCAATGGTTAATTGTGTATGTTTTCCTTGAGCATACATCATTATACCATTTGATTTGACAAATGTTATCTCCTTGTTCACATAACTGTGGAAATCCACCTTTTTGGAAATCTTAAGGATTGTCGCTGACTCCATCAGCTACCCCCTCATCCTCTCCTTGGTTTAAATGGTGAACTCTTGTGTTGGAACTCGCTCCCATAGTTCATTTCTCGAGAATCTTATATTGTCATCTCGTCAATTTGTGT
Organism: Triticum aestivum; assembly: GCF_018294505.1. Taxonomy (NCBI): domain Eukaryota; kingdom Viridiplantae; phylum Streptophyta; class Magnoliopsida; order Poales; family Poaceae; genus Triticum; species Triticum aestivum. The sequence goes on from NC_057798.1 coordinate 283,383,461, forward strand.
TGCACCTTTTCTTCTTAGGTATCCTAAGTCTGAGGTATCATGACCCCAACCAGATCTGAAACTCGGTCAGATATGGTGGTTCGGATATTTTCCAAGAGTCATAACATTGGTCCTTATATGAACCGATAAGGTGATGTCATGCCTAGCACACCTGGCTGGAGGACCTGCTGTTATGGTTTCCTTTTTTTTAACAAGGTTAACCATTCTTCCATGAGGAAATTGTAAGAATTATTCTATAAGTTGTTCTTGATGAATCCTTGTCTATCCAAGTCCGACCTTTGCTTGAAGACCATGTCGATGCCATCTCGAAGCATGTTTGTGGTACTCTGAATTTCAACAAGAACATTTGAAGCCCAATGCTAAATGTTTCTTGCTCAATTATCCATACGCCATCGTATGGTTAATGTCATGGAATTTCTCTCCCCTTACATAAAGGGTTTCCTACATTATATCCTGTCATGGATATCATGCTCTGCTTGTCCTTGGGAAGGATATGCTCTTGAAATATGTGTTTAAACACATTTTCCTTTCCATTGTTCTGTTTAAAGTGATAATCACATTTTCCATTCCATTGTCTTGTTTAACCTTTCTTGTGGTCTATATGATCTAAGCAGTAATATTCTCCTGCTTATGTAAACACATCGTCATACAACCTAGTTAGTAAGACCCTGTTACTATTGTAGATGACATTCTAGTAACCACCGATGGACGAGAACTTTGCCTATTGGTCCGCCTCGTTCAACGAGCAGGAAAATGGGTCTCTTCGTCCCTCGCCCAGGTATCGACATTGTTGCCGACATAACTGATAGGCTACCCTCTGACATGTCTTGCTATCGTGACCGTGTCAACGCCCTTCCTCCTTTTAACCATATGGTGGGACCATAACCCACAGTTCCACAGGGTCGAAACCTGACTCTCCTGTGCACCCCTTGTTCCCAAAGTTATTTCTCGCATGTGGTCTCGTACGGGATTCACGAGCCACCGTCCGAGAGATCATCAATTCTGGTATCAAACACAATACTTATTCTCGTTGCTTTGAACTCCTTTCACGCCCTGTATCAGGCATCGAACGATTGTCTGCCACTCGAAACTTCCCATGATAGCTCCTTACTTTGCTCCCGATATTTTCTTAAGTTTCAATTCGAGAGTTACCTTCCGCCACCTTCCCCGTTGTTTTTTACCACATAGTTAACCTTGGTGAGGTTCGTTCTCCCAGACTACCCCCTTTATTCTTTCGTAAGTACGATGGAGTTCCCAAAGAAAGGATGCTGACTTCATCATGATGACTTGAAGCAGAGAAATGGAGACATCAACGTAATGGATTGACCTCTTCAAGAAGAGCAACCAAGACTGGAAACACTCGCTAGAATTTCGTAACCAAAACTTCCCCCTTACACCCCTCTTAAATCTCGGGACGAGATTTCTTGTAGTGGAGGAAAATTGTGATGCACGGATAATTAGGCTACAGTAATCCCGCGTTAACGATGCCACATCACCTCGGTTACTGTTGCTAACCTCGCGTTAGATCGAAATCGATTCAAATTCAAATTCAAAATCAATCAAACAATAAAAGTTTTTCAAATATTAAAACTAAAATGTTCGAAGTCATCCGACTAATGCATAGGTAATTATGGTGGATAAACCTAAATTTAATAAAATGTTTAAGTGTTCAAAATAATTAAAACTGTAGGTTAAATAATAAAATAAATGCCTTTTGAATTTTATAAAAGATTAAACTATTTTAGTTGGGATAAGAATTAATGTGCTAGTAGTTTATTTAAACGTACCAATTTAGGTGTTAGTGATAAATTTTACTAAAACTAAATAAAATGTAACTAAAATAAAATAGGAAAGAATAAATAAAAGAAAGGAAATAAAACGAAGTCAAAACAAACAAACAAACCCCCCTGCCCCATTGGGCCTTAGCCCAGCAGGCCTAGCCGACCGGGCAGCGCCTCGGGGTCGTTCCCCCTTTCACTGCTGTAGCGACCGAGCGCCCGAGCGCGCTCCCGCCAGACCACCTCGCCGGCGGCGTCAAAGAGGATAAGGGCAAAGCCACGGGCTCCACTCGTCTCCCCACCCCACTTGCCCCCTCGCCCTCCCCCGAAACCCTAGCGCGCCCACAATCCCCCTCTCGTCCCCTTCCTCACCTCTGTTCGAGATGCCCGAGCACCCCCGTCGCCGTCGATCACCGTAGCTATGGCCACCGTCGTCCGTTCGTCGCCCCGGCAAGTCCTACAGCTCCACTGTGGTCCTCTACTTCCACTACACCGCTCGATCGAGCCCCGGAGCCCCTCGCGTCGCCGCACTCTTCTTCTTCTCCGGCTCGGCCATCGCATCATCCTCGTCCTTGATCTACGCCACTGGTCCTACCCGAGCCCTCTGCCCAGACCCCACACTCCCTCGGTGAGCCTCTGCGTCGGATGCGCCCGTCCCTGCCTCCTTTGTTCATTTGTAGCGACCGTTCCACGCTCACCCGAACACGCCACCACCTGGCCTCGTCGCCGGCGTGGCCACGGTGACCATTTGGTCTCGTGTGTGCCAACGTTCCGCTTCACGCGTCGAGTAGGCACCGTAGGCACCTCGTGCAGCTCGCTTTGCGCCCCATAGCCACGTTCCCGTACCTCGCCCGAAGAACCTCGCTGCTGATGACCTCGATGCGCTCAGCTCCAGCCACCACAGCCTTCGCCACCATCACAGATCGCTCCGTCGTCGTCTTGCTGTTCGAATGAGCCCGGTCGCGCCCAAAATGGTGCGGTGTGGACGAATCCCGCAGCTCTCCCGATTGCTCCGTCGTTGGAATGGTCGCTGGAGTTAGATCCGACGCGTCTCCGGTGGGTGCCGAGCTGGCACCCACGTGGCACCGCCTGGGCCACTGGCTGGTGGGCCTAGGGCCCCCTTTTGAACTGTTGACTTGGGTCAACGCTGACGTGGCCGCCCCCTGTGTCTATGACATGTGGGTCTCGAATGAATAAACGAATTAAAATAAATAAATAAACTGTTAGTTAGTTAGTTGGTTAATTAAAGTGCTCAACACCCACTAACTAGTAGGCCCACCTGCTAATTAGGCTAATTAGATTAAACCAACTCTCTTTAGTTAGTTCAGTCAATGACACGTGGGTCCCACTGGACCCACAGGCCAGATTTGACTCAGTCAACCGCACTGTTGACTGATGATCTCAGCATTGCGTCATGCTGACATCAGCAGACACTATTCTGGATAATGTTAGAATTAAATAATTAAATAAATTCTAAAAATGATTAAAACTTTAGAAAATCATATAAAATAATCCGTAACTCGGATGAAAATACTTTCTACATGAAAGTTGCTCAGAACGACGAGACGAATCCGGATATGCAGCCCGTTCCTATGCCACACCTCCCTAGCATAGGAAACACGCGACTTTCCCCCTTCGGTTCACCTGTCCGAAAACGCGAAACACCGGGGATACTTCCCCGGATGTTTCCCCCTTTCGCCCGGTATCACCTACTACCGCGTTAGGGCACACCTAACCCCGTCATTGTCATGTCATGCATCGTCATGCTTATGTTTGCATTGTATTTACTGTTTCTTCCCCCTCTTCTCTCCGATAGACTACGAGACCGACGCTGCTACTGCCCAGTTCGACTACGGAGTTGACGACCCCTCCTTCTTGCCAGAGCAACCAGGCAAGCCCCCCCCCCTTGATCACCAGATATCGCCTATTCTTCTCTATACTGCTTGCATTAGAGTAGTGTAGCATGTTACTGCTTCTGGTTACTCCTATTCTGATGGATAGCCTGACATTGTTGCTACAGTCATTGATACCTTACCCGCAATCCTAAATGCTTAGTATAGGATGCTAGTTTATCATCATTGGCCCTACATTCTTGTCAGTCTGCCTTGCTATACTATCGGGCCGTGATCACTTGGGAGGTGATCACGGGTATATACTATACATATATACATACTATACAGATGGTGACTAAAGTCGGGTTGGCTCGTTGAGTACCCGCAAGTGATTTCGATGTGGGGGCTGAAAGGACAGGTGGCTCCATCCCGGTAGAGGTGGGCCTGGGTTCCCGACGGCCCCCGACTGTTACTATCTGGCGGAGCGACAGGGCAGGTTGAGACCACCTAGGCGAGAGGTGGGCCTGGCCCTGGTCGACGTTCCGCGGTTACTTCATAATAACACGCTTAACGAGATCTTGGTATTTGATCTGAGTCTGGCCACTGGCCTATACGCACTAACCAACTACGCGGGAACAGTTATGGGCACTGGACGTCGTGGTATCAGCCGAAGCCTTCTTGGCGTCAACGACGGAGCGGCGCGTGCCGGATTGGATTGGAACGCCTACTCTTGTATAAGGAGGTGCTAGGTCTGCTTCCGGCCGCCCTCGCAACGTGCAGGTGTGCAATGGGCGATGGGCCCAGACCCCTGCGTGCATAGGATTTAGACCGGCGTGTTGACCTCTCAGTTGTGCCTAGGTGGGGCTGCGACGTGTTGATCTTCCGAGGCCGGGCATGACCCAGGAAAGTGTGTCCGGCCAAATGGGATCGAGTGTGTTGGGTTATGTGGTGCACCCCTGCAGGGAAGTTTAATCTATTCGAATAGCCGTGTCCCTCGGTAAAAGGACGACCCGGAGTTGTACCTTGACCTTATGACAACTAGAACCGGATACTTAATAAAACACACCCAGACAAGTTCCACAGACAACCCGGTGATCGCTTTTCCACAGGGCGACGAGGGGAGGATCCCCGGGTAGGATTATGCTATGCGATGCTACTTGGAGGACTTCAATCTACTCTCTTCTACATGCTGCAAGACGGAGGCTGCCAGAAGCGTAGTCTTCGATAGGACTAGTTATCCCCCTCTTATTCTGGCATTCTGAAGTTCAGTCCACCGATATTGCCTCTTTACACATATACCCATGCATATGTAGTGTAGATCCTTGCTTGCGAGTACTTTGGATGAGTACTCACGATTGCTTTTCTCCCTTTTTCCCCTTTCCATTCTACCTGGTTGTCGCAACCAGATGCTGGAGCCCAGGAGCTTGATGCCACCTCGACGACGACTCCTACTACACCGGAGGTGCCTACTACTACGTGCAGGCCGCTGACGACGACCAGGAGTAGTTTAGGAGGATCCCAGGCAGGAGGCATGCGCCTCTTTCGATCTGTATCCCAGTTTGTGCTACCAATCTTATGACAACTTATTTAACTTATGTCTGTACTCAGATATTGTTGCTTCCGCTGACTTGTCTATGATCGAGCACTTGTATTCGAGCCCTCGAGGCCCCTGGCTTGTATTATGATGCTTGTATGACTTATTTTATTTTTAGAGTTGTGTTGTGATATCTTCCCGTGAGTCCCTGATCTTGATCGTACACGTTTGCGTGTATGATTAGTGTACGATTAAATCGGGGGCGCCACAGGTTCCCTACGACAAAGCAATCCCGGGGCCACATATCCATCACATATCTCAAGTATCCATTTCTAGTTATATAAGATCAGGATATAAGTCTGAACGTCCATTACTGCAGACACAGATTCGAATATATATCTTCCCTACAAGGGTGCACCACGTTACCCAACACGCTCGATCACTCTGGCCGGACACACCTTTCTAGGGTCAATGCCCGCCCTCGTAAGATCAACACGTCGCAGCCCTACCTAGGCTCAGCAGAGAGGTCCCCGCCGGTCTACATCCTAAGCGCTCCGGGGTCTTGGGCCCATCGCCCGCAGCACTCCGGGTCGTTGCGCGCAGGGTGAATACCAAGACCGCCTCAAATGGCCAGCACGATCCGACCGTGCCGCACTGCTGAACTAAACGTCTGACAAAGCTTCGGCTGATACTGCGACGTCGAGGCCCATATCTATTCTCGCGTGGTGGTTAGTGCGTAAAGGCCAGAGGCCAACTCAAAACAAATACCCAAACCTATTAGTGCATTGGGGGTTCGCGGAAACGAGCAGAGGCTCACGATAAGGTGACCCCGTCGCCCCGTCTCATGGACTTACGGCAAGGGCTCAGACTGCCCGGCCGTGCCATGTGGAAAACTCGCGGGTGCTCTATGGGCCCGCCCGACTTTCACGTCAACTCGCGGGTACCCCTCAGGGACGACCCGACTTCGACAATGGTCTCAAGTAAGTCAAGGTAACCGTGTGCCCAAACATCAAGGGGAAAACCCGAGGAATCACCCATGAAGGATTCCACTCAATGTAATCATTAAGCTGAACGTAAGAGGGACCACCCTCGAGGTTCACACTTAAGGTGTTGCACGACAGAGCCGTATCGAGAATAGTGAAGGAGGAACCACCCTTGTTGACCACGACCGAATAGCTACACTACAGAATTATCATCAGGAGTGCGTTATGAGGGATCACCCTCGGCACTCGATAGTAGCTCTGCAGAGTCGAGCAACTAAAGGGGCGTGATGTAATGTGAGGTGTCAGGCTCTGGTCATCGATCACGTTGATCGAGTCGTCGAAGATGAAGCGGGGGCAACAAGGACAAGTGGGGGTCACTGATGGATCACTAACCAACCTATACTAAGCAGTTTAGGATAAGCAGTAGGTAACAAAAGCGGGTACAAAAGCAGGCTATGCATCAGAATAGAAGCAATCAATAACAGTAGCAAAATCTAATGCAAGCATGAGTATAGAATGGGCGATATCGGGATGATCAAAGAGGGGGCTTGCCTGGTTGTTCAGACAAGAAGGAGGGTCGTTGTCGACGTAGTCGATCACAGGGGCATCAGCAGCGGTCTCGAGGTCTATCGGAGAGAAGAGGGGGAAGAAACAGTAAATACACGCAAACAGATGCATAACAAGACAATAACTGATACTAGAGATGTTCTAACGCAGTGCTAGGCGATATTGGCGAAGGGGGGAAACATCCGGAAAAGTTTTCCCGGTTCCGGACGTTTGTCAGACAGATGAAACGGAGGGGAAAAGTTCAACATTTGCCGTGCTAGGGACGTGTGGCGGGCAAATGGACCGCGTGTTCAGATTCGTCTCGAAATTCTAAGCAACTTTCGTGTATAACACTTTTTCATCCGAGCTACGATTTAATTTTCAGTTTTATTGTTTTTCCGAAATTTCTAGTTTTATTTTATTTTATTTAATCCGAATTGACCAAGTCAATTTGACTAGTCAAAAGGGGCAGGTATGGCCCACATGTCGTAGCCACATGTGTTAATAAAACATCTAACTAATTTAACGGGATCCTACCTGTCATCTACTATTAGACTAACTTACCACTAAATTAATTCCTATCTAAACTAGTCCTAGTTAATCCTAGCCTAACTAAACCAGGGGTCGGCCAATGGCACAAACAAGCCGTGGTTGTGCACACATACGCAAAAACTCACAAGGCCAAGGCTCGGCCATGGCAAGCAGTAGCAGTACCAGGTGGCAGTGGCTGCACTAGGAGCAGCAAGCGGGCGCCCGCAGCAGCAGCAGCTCGCCACGGGAGGAAGTAGCAGCTGCAAGACAAGCAGCGGCAGCCGTTTTAGCAGCAACAACAACAGCACGCAGGGAGCAGCAGCAGTGCACAACTAGCAGCGGCATGAGCAGCCGTAGGAGCAGCAGCAAGCAGTAGAGCAATGGCAATGCAGCAACAAAGCATCAGTAGAGTAGCGGCAAAGCAGTCGAGCAGCAGGGACCGTGGCCACGCGCGGCAAGCAGAGCCACATCGCAGCCGGGGCAGCGGCGGGCGGAGCATGGCAGCGCAGCGGGATGCAGTAGCAGCATCAGCACGACGTTCGAGCGAAAGACCGAGGGCGCAGGCGAGAGCGCATGGGGAGGCCGGGAGTAGCAGGGGGTGCGGCTGGGGATGCGATAGGACGGCCAGGGTGCGGGTGAGTCCGGGTAGGGGCGACGTAACGCGACAGGAGCCGGAGGCGGCAGCAGTGGAAAGGAACATTGGCTAGGAGCAACGCGCGGCACACACGTACATGTACACGTACAGGAGAGCTCGGGTGTGCTCGGGGACGGCGGCTACGGCAACATATCGAGGGGGCGAGGAGGGGGATGGACGCGGCTCACTGCGAGGGAGGTCGTGGACGTGCTCGGAACCGCGGGGAGGCGCCGGTGGTGGAGATCGACGGCGATGTCGTCGTGGCCGTGGCGGGAAAGATGACCAGATGGCGAGGTTGTGGAGGGCTTCAGCTAGAACTGGAGGTTGTAGGCTATGCAGACGAGGCCGACGGAGCTCTAGAGCATATCCTCGCGGGTCGGGGACGGCTCCGACTATGGGAACGGCGATGGCGCGGCCATGGATGCACTTGGGGCAGGGGAGATCTGTGGGGAGGGAGAGAGGGAAGGAGTGGGGAGGGGAGATGAGGGGAGCGAGGCGACGCGGGGTGGGGTGTAGCCTTATCCCCTCGCCGGGGCGGTGCCGACGAGGTGATGGCCAGGTGGGCCGAGAGGCCCAGTGGGAGAGGTAGTGCGGTTGTTTTATATATTACTTATTTTCTTTTCACAGTTTTATTTAGTTTCCACAATATTTTAGTTTAGATAAAATACAAAAGTAGTTTCTAAATTAGTACTCCCTCCGCCCGGAAATACTTGTCATCAAAATGGATGAAAGGGGATGTATCTGGACGTATTTTAGTTCTAGATACATCTCTTTTTATTCATTTTGGTGACAAGTATTGTCGGACGGAGGGAGTATTAGTATTTATTCCACTGCCACATAATAACTTGGCACAAAATAAATTAGTTTAGAGTTTTTATAAATTAAAAAGCATTTATATAATTGCATTTAGTCACTGTTTTATTCACAAAGGGCATTTAAACACTTTACAAAAGTGTTGGGTCATCACAATAATTAGTTATGGAATATTTTCCACATGATAAACATTTTAGTTTGCATGTTGACAAAATTGAAATTTTGGTCTTGAATTGAATTAGAATTTGAATTAGGCCTTGGATCATATGAGGGTTAGCAACAGTAATGTGATGACATGACACCACTAACGAGTGATTACTGTAGCTTAATTATTCGGGCGTTACAGAAACAGTCCGGGCACATCCAGTCTGGACCGTATACTCGAACACCGATGTCAAATTCACGTGTCACGCCCAATATGCGACCCTATCCCAAAGGAACTCGAAGGTCCCACCAAGGATAGAAGCGCATATTGGAGACGCTTTTGCAAGGTGGATATCATTACATCGTACCATTATATAATAGTTGGGGATACATACAAAAGGCATACAATGCCACATGAATACAACATCATCATAGAAAAGAGCAACATCCGACTACGGATGAAAGACAAAAGAAACTCAAATGACATCCATCTTGCTAGCCCAGGTTGCCGACCAGGAACCTATCACCTGAACGATGAAGCAGAAGAAGGACTCAAGACAAGCAAGCATCGCTCTCGCGTCATGATCATCGCATTACCTTTACTTGCAACTGTTGTTTTATTAATCTGTGAGACACGAGGACTCAGCAATCCCATTACCATGGGTATCCAGACTAGCAAAGCTTAAAAGGTATGGAATGGATAAGTGGTGAGGCTGCAGCAGCGGCTACGCAATGTATGGTGGTTAACTTACGAATACAAGAATAAGAAGAGAAGCTACGCAAACAGTCGCAAACTAGTAATGACCAAGGAGTGGTCCTGAACTACTTACGTTCAAACATAACACCACCGTGTTCTCTTCTCAAGCCACTCGAAAAGAGACCATCACGGTTACACACGCGGTTGGGTATTTAATTCGAATCTGGTGTCAAGTTCTCTACAACCGGATATTAACAAATTCCCATTTGCCACATAACCGCGGTTACGACTCTCGAAAGTTTAAACCCTGCAGGGGTTGACACTTAGCCCATTATAAGCTCACGATCCGCGGAGTCAATCCTCCATCGCGGGACATCCGATCAGACTCGGGATCCCGGTGCACAAGAGATTTCGACAATGGTAAAACAAAACTAGCAAGACCTCCCGAAATGCCGACACCCTGATAGTAGCCGCGTGTATATCGTCTCAGGTCACGACAGATGAGAGACGCGTACAGGTGCCAAAATAACCCAGGTTGCCCCAGGGCGGCCCCGCACAGTTCTCTAGTTTGGACCAACACTCATGAGGAGCATTGGCCGGGGGGTTGATTAAGAATCCTCGGGTGCAGACCGGTCCCTATGCAAGTTTTTGTTGTTATTAGGCAAATGGTAAAACCAATGTTGGGCCTTGCTGGAAGAGTTTTATTCAAAGCGAAACGTCAAGAGGGTCCCATACCCCTCACTGTGTTAGGGACGCAAAATCAAGGAACATAACACTGGTATGACGGAAACTAGGGCGGCAAGACTGGAACAAAACACAACGCATAAGGCCGAGCCTCCCACCCTTTACCAAGTATATAGATGCATTAATTAAATAAGATATATTGTGATATCCCAACATAAACATGTACCAACATGGAGCAATCTTCAACTTCACCTGCAACTAACAACGCTATAAGAGGGACTGAGCAAAGCGGTAACATAGCCAAACAACGGTTTGCTAGGAAGGGTGACGAAGGTTAGAGGCTGTAATGGCAATTTGGGAGGCTTGATAAACAAGTGGTAGGAAGCGCGACATAGCGATAGCATCGAGACAACTAGCATAGCAATGATAGTAGTGAGATCTAGGGTAACGGTCATCTTGCCTGAAATCTCGCTAGGAAGAAGAACGAGTCCATGAAGAAGACGAACGGGCGAAGACGAACCAAGCATAGTCGAACGAATCCTCACGATCGCAACGAAATAGGAACTATCGAGAAGAAGCACAACCGGAGAGAAGCAAACAACAAGGTAAACACATAACACAAACATGACAAGATGCTCAACCAAGTATGATGCATGGCCAAGATTAAATGTTGTTAACATGAAAAGAGGTGAAGCATAACAAAACTACCTATCTAGGCAATCTTAAATGAGGCCGGAAACAACAAACAACAATTCCGGAAAATCCCCATATGCAATTTACGAATTTGGTACTGTTCTGCCTATAACATAAATTTAAAGTTGTTAAACAGCAAAATAAAGTGCACCAAGTTAATCTATGCCTATTTCTACCCCATTTACATATAAAGTTTATTTAAAATGGAGCTACGGTTATTTAGTTATGAATTAAACCATATTAACATGTCATTTAAGCAAATGAATACAAACAACAAGTTTAAACATTTTAACATGGATGCAAGTTGCATATTGAGAAAGTTCATGAAATTGTAAGCATTTTACATATATGACATGATCTATTTGGATGCATGGATATTTAGTTATTCACAAATCAAAATGATGGCATTTTCTGTAATTATGGATGCACTGGAAAATGGTAGACTAACAAAGCAGAAAAAACATGCTTGGGCCAGAAGCAATGCAGTGCATCGGCCCAGAATGGAATCGGGCCCAAGCGGCTGAATGTGTGTGCAGGCAAAAGAAATATAAAAACTGAGGGAAAAATAGGAGAGCTGGGTTTTGAACCCACGACCTCCTCGAGGTGCACATGCATGGTAAAGCAGCTGAACTACAATGGATAGGCGATATTGGATGGGTTTGGTTATAGATGAACCATCTTCCCGAAATGATCTGAGTCAAAACAGATAACAACGAACAGGCGGATTGCCCTGTGATGACCGTGACTGAGCACGCACGGCAACGTGTGCACAAGAGCATCATCAGAACATAACTAACACGATAATGAAAAATAGGGGAAGCTGGGATTTGAACCCCAGATCCCTTTGCTGTTGAACTGCTTGGTGACAAACAGGCTAGGAACGAACATGTGGCAACATCCAGCTCGGGCCCTTGTGTAGGATTGCTCGACGGATCTGGTTCAAGTAACTGAAATCGGGAACAGAAAGGGCCGGATCAAGATGCTCGACCTCGGCCACAATCAAGCCCAGGCGGCAGCAGGTGTGCGCAAACATGCTAGGGGCGCGTTTTGCGGAGCAACGACGCGAGGGGTGTGGGTGCTTGTGCGAGGCCAAGCCTGGCTGGCCATGGTTTCCGGCTGGACGGATGACGCCGTGTGCGGGTGTGCGGCGAGGCGCGGCGAGCAGCGGCTAGGCAGGGGCTGAACAAGTCTCTGAGGGTGTGCAAGCGCATGCATGTGCAAGCGGAGCAACTGCGAGAGCGTGGGTCGCAGACTGCGCGTGTGAGTGGCCGAATAGTGGAGACTGGCACATGGCACGATCTCAAGCTCGCTCCCCTGGTCGTCCATGGCGGACGACCTCGGGTTGGGACGGGGTGATGCCTACGGGCGCGAAATTGAAGCAGTGATGATGGGAAGAGAAGCGGCTTCTCACCATGGGGGTGATGCTGAAGGTGTACGGAGTCGGAGGAGAACGGGGACGGCGAGACGACGCGATGATCGGGGCAGCATACTAGGTTCCGTGAAGCAGAGGAAGCGGAGGAAGACAACATCGAGGAGGAAGCCTCCTGATCGGATGCGTGGCTGTGGAAGAATTCGGAGGCGCCCGCGTCGTTCCCATGGATGAAGACGAGGATGAATAGGATCTCGCCGAGGAAGAGCTTGGGCTCTCCTCGGCCATGGCGCCGGCTATGGCATGGGCGACCTACCTAGAGCGGCGACGGTGCGGAGGAAGGAAGGAATGGGAAGAGGAAACCCTAGGGGCTGTTGCAATGCTTTATAGGAGGGAAGGGGCAAGGCCATGGCTGCCCTCGTGGCCATGTGCCTCTGGCCCTGGAGTTTTACTGTGAGAGGGAAACGAGTGGAGGAGGAGGAAGCACAGTAACAAAGGGAGGCTGACAGGCAGGCCCCGCGTGGGTGAAAGTTGCTGACGGTGAAGGAGCTGCTGCGGGGCCGTGGCACTAGTGGGCTGGAGGATGAGGCTGAGAGTACTCGTGCTAGGCTACAGTCCAAGGCCCTTCTCCTATTTCTTATAGATCTCTGTTTATATTTAATAAAAAATAGAAGAAGGGAAAAGAACAGGGCGTGTGGGGAAGAATAAGGAGGAAGTACAAATATTCCTGGGCTCCTAGATTTATGCACTATTTGATAAAAGTAATTTGGCAATTTTTAGAGATAGAAAAATAATTCAAGTTTGAATTAAATTCAAACTTGAGTCATTTTTGAACCCAACCGAATCAAATCCAAATGAGTTGAAATTTGATAGAGAGGTATAAGGCATGGAGTAAGATCATCAGGAAATAAATGAACATTAATGGAGGAGGTAATAATGTCACTTGCAAAAACATGAAGGAGGAATGAAGGAAGAGGTGATGATACATGGGCATGGCTTGAGAGAGAGATTGCAAGGGCTGATGCACACATAACATGAAAGTAACATGTAACATAAGGATGAGTGCAATGCACATGATGCTCATGGCAACAACATGACTGACCAACAGCAATATGACAAGAGATAGGCATGGCAAAACAAACAAGGATGGCATAATGCAATACAATAAAAGATGAACATGATGCAAGAAGCAAAATATGACAATGTTATGGCGCTGCTAGAAGGAGGGCGCGAGAGGGCCGACCGGGGGCCTTTTTGCCCACGGCCGGGCAAGAGGGAAGGGATTTCCTTCTTAATTCTTGCTTGATTAGATTGATACATCTCCTCTCTTTATATAGAGAGGTTTACTTGACTCCCAAGCAAGGCTTACTTGACCCCTAAGCAAGCGACCCTTATCTCTAATTAACCCCATTAGGCCCATTACGCACTCTAACACTACACCCCACCTGGACATGAAGCTTGTCCTCGAGCTGCAGCCTAACCAACTTACAACCATGACTCGACGCAACACAAACCTAACACCTAAAAACAGGCCTTTTACATCTCGGCTTGTTTTATTATTCTCAATCTGAAATAGACTAGGACGCTTTATTTTGGACATGCACGTGTACAGCCACCTGGATCCCATGGACACCACCTGGACAAAAGGAGTGCATGTGTATGGCTGTTGGTCTGCACCACACATGGAAGAGTGGAGGGCTTGCAATGGAGAATGACGAGGGGGGTGCGCCCCCCAACCGCCGATGTCGCAGACTTTGAGGTTGCTGCACGCGTGGAAAACAACATGCCAGCCGCCCGTGGGGGAAACTGCATGCCCAAGATCCCCGATGCAGCGGACGAGATCGAGGTCCTTTGCGCAGCGAAGGGCAACTTGGAGGAGCGGCACCTGCAGACCACGCATCTCCTGCACACGCCGACGCGCTAGGAGGCCGTGCGCAGCAGCCTGCAGCCTCACCGCCGCCGACACGTGGCGGGTAGCGATCCAAGACGGAAGCGGTGACGGCGGCGAGAGGGACTTGATCTACTGGATGTGGATGCCCTGGGATGGCAGCAACGCTGATGGGAACGAGGTCGTCGCACTCCCATCATAGGGCATCCCATACTGGGCGGTGGAGCTGACCAGCGGTGGTTGTTGCAGCTGCAGCAGCTGCTGCGATGTCACGCCGGGCAGCGGCTGCTGCGGCGAAGCGCTGGGCGCGGCGGAGGCCGCCAGGAGCGGTGGCTGCCACTGCAGCCAGGGCTGGGCAGTGGTGGCGATGGATGGCAACTACAGCGGCTGTTGTAGCGGCCCGGCGAGCGCGGCGAAGGCCGCCTGGTACGGCGGCTGCCACGGCAGCCACGACGGCGCAGGGGCGACGATGGGCGACGCAACCGGGTGCGGCCCGTAGGACCCAGGCGGCACAGGGACAATGGCACTAATCATGATCATGGAAACAACATAGGGAAAAGAAATATGCAAAACAATTATCTTAATGCAACAAACACAATAAACACATGACAATAACTAAAATAAATGGAAGGCAACTGGAGCGTCGGTCTCGAGGCGTTACAACTCTCCTCCACTAACAGAAGATCTCATCCCGAGATCTTAAGAACGAGACGGAAAAAAAGAGGTAGAGATGAAGTAAGAAAGCAAGAGAGAAGATGAACAAAGACGAGAGCACTCGATAGAAAAGAGGAACGATGAGTATAACAAAAATCAAAAGCTCAAGGAATAAGATAGACTCCGAAACCACTCCGGTTAGAACAAGATGGAAAAGGAATAACAATCAAAGAATTCCGGCAACACTCCGCCTGAAAATGGAAGGAATAGAACATGAACTTCACAAGATGGGATGACACTTGAAGAGATGAACAACACAATGCCTCCTAAAGAATTGAAATAGTGGAACCAAAAGAATGGGTGAGAGAAGAACAACTTCCACCGCGAATGAATTCGATAGCCTCCTTAGAAGGAAGTATTGAACGGAGTTGTTGAGAAAATCAACAACAAAAGAATAAGCTTGTTGTGGACTTATAGAAAAACATCTCAAAACTTGAGGTGAAATTATGCCACAGACAAGTGCTTGAATAGCTAAGTAGAACGAAGAATGCAAAATTCCACTTCAAAAGAATACGGAGAATTATTTGCACTCCGAGACGCAAGAAGAAGAGATACTTGAACTCCAGCAACAAGAATCATGATGAACTCTTGAAGAATGAATTAAATCATGAAGAACCATCATGAAAAACTCCGGTGACAAAAGGATGATGAGATAGAATGAAGGATGAAAGAATAAGATTAAAGCCTTGCGGTGATTTAGATGGAGGTCCCGACAAAATGACCGAGGAAATTTGAACTCCAAAAAAGAAAAGGTGGAAACACTTCGAACCAAGAAATTGATAACGGGAACAAACTCCGGAAGAAAAGATTAATCACTTTGAGGAAAACAAGATTTATTGTATGCTTATCCTTCATCAAATTAAATTGACGACAAGTAATGGATTTTTGCATAATAGTTATTCTCATTGGAGAAGAATTGAGGGGTATATGGCGCAACCTTGAGGAAGGTCTTCATGAACCACCGGTTGGATTGGAAAGAATGAATGAATTGATATGATAACAAAAGAAAAGAAACCTTGAATGAACCACCGTAAGAATTCGAAAATGACTGATGAAAGAGAATGAATCACCGGGAAGAATTAGAAGAACAAATATGCTTGAGAGGATTTAGGTGCAAAAGAACAAAGAGACCACGAGATGATTAAAGAATACTTGACACATGCGCCGGGATAATGGATAACGATAGCTAGAATGTGATGACGAAGAATTCTTCTGGAATGATGGCCTCCGGTGAAACGAAACAGAAAACAATTCCTGACATACTCCGGATGGGTAAGAAAAGAATTTCTGACAAACGAAATAGTTCGAGAGGATCACAAGAAGCTGGAACCACGAATCTCCGAGAGAACGAACAATATTTAGGAGAAACTCTTCTTCGGTCTTCAATTGTAGAGAATGACGACGAGAAACACCACCAAAATTGTTGAGATACTCTGGAATAATGAAAAGAGGAAGGGGTTGAACCAAAGTTGAAAAGAATTTGAAAGCGATCTTGGAGAAGGCATGTGACTAATGGAATCCATTCTTACGTCACACTTTGAAAAGAATTTGAGAATAACTCTGGAATAATTAGAAGAGTCAGGTAAGATCCTGGGAAAAGACCTGTGGGTTAGGGCCCACTGAAATGAAACACCGTTGAGAATGAATGATAGAAGAGCGAATGCGCCGGAACAATTGAGGAACTTGAATGAGGTGACAACCTCAAAATAATTGAATGCAAACACGAATCTTCTGAGATGTCTTGAGCACTCTGGAAGGATAAACTGGCGAGAGGCGAACGAGCAAGGGGAAACATCTAAGCCAAGTCAAAGAATACGATCAACACCGAAAACTTGAACTGAATCCACCGTAAAGAAAACGAGATGAAATTGAGAGAATTCACCGATTGAGACCATTGAGGAAATACTGAAGAGGCTCCGCAAGAACGAAATTGATGCTCGAAAGAGACTCAAGCTCCAGGAAGAAAAAGGGAGGGAGGTCGATAAAAACAAATGCAACTTGAAAGGGCGAACCGATGAATAACTTGAAGAGAAGACACCGGTTGAAATAATTGAGGAAAGAATGCAAAGACTTCGCACGAGTAGGATGGATACTCAATTAGGGACTCCGGCTCCAAGAAGAAAAAGGGTGGGCGGTGGGAAAAAGAAATACAACTAAGGACGGGGAAAACCTCGTCGCTGACAAAGAACTGAGGATTGCTCTTGCGAAAACAAAGAGGTCAAATCGACTTGACGAGAAATGCACCAGATGAAAAGAGCTGAGAACCAACGATCGAAAAACCAATTGCGTGATCCTAAAGAAAAATTTGAATGGGAAGAGTAGAAGAATCAAAAGGCCTACGTCAAGATTCCTCACCAGAGCGACGAAGGGGTTGAGGAGTAAAAAGAATTCCTATTCTACGATATAACTAGACTCTGAAACAATTTTCTTCTAGACTCAACAACGGCCATGCTACGAACACTCAAGGGGGCTCCTATGGTCGGTCGAGGCTCTAATACCAACTTGTCATGCCCAATATGTGACCCTATCCCAAAGGAACTCGAAGGTCCCACCAAGGATAGAAGCGCATATTGGAGACACTTTTGCAAGGTGGATATCATTACATCATACCATTACATAATAGTTGGGGATACATACAAAAGGCATACAATGACACATGAATACAACATCATCATAGAAAAGAGCAACATCTGACTATGGATGAAACACAAACAGAAACTCAAATGACATCCACCCTGCTAACCCAGGTTGCCGACCAGGAACCTATCCCCTGAACGACAAAGCAGAAGAAGGACTCAAGACAAGCAAGCATCGCTCTCGTGTCATGATCATCGCAGTACCTGTACCTGCAACTGTTGTTGTAGTAATTTGTGAGCCACGAGGACTCAGCAATCCCATTACCATGGGTATCAAGACTAGCAAAGCTTAAAAGGTATGGAGTGGATAAGTGGTGAGGACGCAGCAGCGACTAAGCAATGTATGGTGGCTAACTTACAAATACAAGAATAAGAAGAGACGCTACGCAAACGGTCGCAAACTAGTTATGACCAAGAAGTGATCCTGAACTACTTACGTTCAAACATAACACCACCATGTTCTCTTCTCGACCCACTCGAAAAGAGACCATCACGGTTACACACGCGGCTCGAATCTGGTGTCAAGTTCTCTACAACCGAATATTAACAAAATCCCATCTGCCACATAACCGCGGGCACGACTCTCAAAAGTTTAAACCCTACAGGGGTGTCCCAACTTAGCCCATTATAAGCTCACGATCCGCGGAGACAATCCTCCATCGCGGGACATCCTATAAGACTCGGGATCTCGGTGCACAAGACATTTCGACAATGGTAAAACAAAACCAACAAGACCTCTCGACGTCCCAACACCCTGATAGTAGCCGCGCGTATCTCGTCTCGGGCCACGACGGATGAGCAACACATATAGGTGCCAAAATAACCCAGGTTGCCCCGGGGCAGCCCCGCACAGTGCTCTAGTTTGGACCAACACTCATGAGGAGCATTGGACCGGGGGTTGATTAAGAATCCTCGGGTGCTAGCCAGTCCCTATGCAAGTTTTTGTTGTTATTAGGCAAATGGTAAAACCAATGTTGGGCCTTGCTGGAAGAGTTTTATTCAAAGCGAAATGTCAAGAGGGTCCCATGCCCCTCACCATGTTAGGGATGCAAAATCAAGGAACATAACACCGGTATGACGAAAACTAGGGCGACAAGAGTGGAACAAAACACTAAGCATAAGGCCGAGCCTCCCACCCTTTACCAAGTATATAGATGCATTAATTAAATAAGAGATATTGTGATATCCCAACATAAACATGTTCCAACATGGAGCAATCTTAAACTTCACCTGCAACTAACAACGCTATAAGAGGGCTGAGCAAAGCGGTAACATAGCCAAACAACGGTTTGCTAGGAAGGGTGACAAAGGTTAGAGGATGTCATGGCAATTTGGGAGTCTTGATAAACAAGTGGTAGGAAGTGCGACATAGCGATAGCATCGAGACAACTAGCATAGCAATGATAGTAGTGAGATCCAGGGTAACGGTCATCTTGCCTGAAATCCCGCTAGGAAGAAGAACGAGTCCATGAAGAAGACGAATGGGCAAAGACGAACCAAGCGTAGTCGAACGAATCCTCACGATCGCAATGAAACAGGAACTATCGAGAAGAAGCACAACCGGAAAGAAGTAAACAACAGGGTAAACACACAACACAAACATGACAAGATGCTCAACCAAGTATGATGCATGACAAGATTAAATGTTGTTAACATGGCAAGAGGTGAAGCATAACAAAACTACCTATCTAGGCAATCTTAAATGAGACCGGAAACAACAAACAACAATTCCGGAAAATCCCCATATGCAATTTACGAATTTGGTATTGTTCTGCCTATAACATAAATTTAAAGTTGTTAAACAGCAAAATAAAGTGCACCAAGTTAATCTATGCCTATTTCTACCCCATTTACATATAAATTTTATTTAAAATGGAGCTACGGTTATCTAGTTATGAATTAAACCATATTAACATGTCATTTGAGCAAATGAATACAAACAACAAGTTTAAACATTTTAACATGGATGCAAGTTGCATATTGAGAAAGTTCATGAAATTCTAAGCATTTTACATATATGACATGATCTATTTGGATGCATGGATATTTAGTTATTCACAAATCAAAATGATGGCATTTTCTATAATTATGCATGCACTGGAAAATGATAGACCAACAAAGCAGAAAAAAACATGCTTGGGCCAGAAGCAACGCAGTGCATCGGCCCATAATGGAATCGGGCCCAAGCGGCTGAATGTGTGTGCAGGCAAAAGAAATAGAAAAACTGAGGGAAAAATAGGAGTGTTGGGTTTCGCACCCAGGACCTCCTGGAGGTGCACAGGCATGGTGAACCAGTTGAACTACAACGCATAGGCAATAATTGATGGGTTTGGTTGTAGATGAACCATCTTCCTGAACTGCTTCGAGTCAAAATAGAATAACAACAAACAGGTAGATTGCTCTGTGACCGTGACTGAGCACGCACGCCAACGTGTGTGCAGGAGCATCATCAGAACATAACTAAAACGATAATGAGAAATAGGGGAAGCTGAGATTTCAACCCCAGATACCTTGGTTGTGGAACTGCTTGGTGACCAACATGCTAGGACAGAACATGTGGCAACATCCAGCTCGGGCCCTTGTGTAGGATTGCTCAACGGATCTGGTTCAAGTAACTTAAACCGGGAACAGAAAGGGCCAGATCAAGATGCTCGACCTCGGCCACAATCAGGCGCAGGCGGCAGCAGGTGTGTGCAAACATGCTAGGGGCGCGTTTGGCGGAGCAACGACGCGAGGGTGTGGGTGCTTGTGCGAGGCCAAGCCTAGCTGGCCATGGTTTCCGGCTGGACGGATGACGCCGTGTGCGGGTGTGCGGTGAGGCGCCACGAGCAGCGGCTAGGCAGGGGCTGAACAAGTCCCTAAGGTTGTGCAAGCGGAGCAACTGCGGGAGCGTGGGTCGCAGACTGCGTGTGTGAGTGGCCGAACAGTGGAGACGGGCACGTGGCACGATCTCGAGCTCGCTCCCCTGGTCGTCCATGGTGGATGGCCTCGGGTTGGTACGGGGTGATGCCTGCAGGCGCGAAATTGAAGCAGGGATGATGGAAAGAGAAGCGACTTCTCACCATGGGTGTGATGCTGAAGGTGTATGGAGTCGGAGGAGAACGGGGCCGGTGAGACGACGCGATGATCGGGGCAGCCTACTCGGTTCCGTGAAGTAGAGGAAGCAGAGGCAGACAACGTCGAGGAGGAAGCCTCCTGGTCGGGTGTGTGGCTATGGAAGAAGTCAGACGTGCCCGCGTCATTCCCGTGGACGAAGACGATGACGAATAGGATCTCGCCGGGGAAGAGCTTGGGCTCTCCTCGGCCATGGCATCATCTATGGCGTGGGCGACCTACCTGGAGCGGCGGCGGCACGGAGGAAGGGAGGAATGGGAAGAGGAAACCCTAGGGGATGTTGCAATGCTTTATAGGAGGGGAGGGGCAAGGCCGTGGCTGCCCTCGTGGCCATGTGCCTCTGGCCGTGGAGTTTGGAAATCCCTATTGGACGCTCGCTACATCACAATGTCGAGCAAACGCACACAAGAGCGAGCGGGATCGCATGTATTGGGCCGGCCCAATTACGTGATTAGGTTTCAGGAACCTTCTAGCAGTTCTGTCTGGTTTTATGCATTTTAGGAACCTTCTAGCAGTTCTGAACCGGTTTTTGTCTATTTTTTCCTTGTGTTTTCTTTTTTGTTTTTTCCCCTTTTCTTTTTCTCTTGTATTTTCTTTTTTCAACAAATGTTCAGAAATTTGAAAAATGTTCGCATTTTAAGTTTTTGTTCACAAATTTAGGAAATTTGGGAAATTTCAAAAAAGGTTGCCATTTAGAAAAACTGTTCGCAAATTTTGACAATTCTTATGTTTTCAAAATTTGTTTGCAATTTCAAAAAATGTTCGGAAACTTGAGAAAATGTTCCGGGTTTCTAATTTTGTTCTAGAATTTTTCAATTGCCCACGTTCTGAAAATTCGTTCTGACACTCAAAAATCTGTTTATTGTTATTCTTTCTTTTTTCTTTTCTTTCCTTTTGCTGTTTCTTTCTTTCTTCTTTGTCTCTTTTCCCTTTTTTTCTTTTTCAAGTTGATATTTTTCTTTTATTTTAATTCAAAGCTTTTAGGATTTTAGAAAAATTTCTACTTTTAAAAATTTGTTCACAATTTGAAAAAATGTACAGGAATTTTAGAAAATGTTCGTCTACTTCAAAATTTGTTCAGTTCACAAATTTAGAAAATGTTCCTATTTCAAAAAAACTTCCGGAATTGCAAAAATTATTCACGGTTGCAAAATTTGGTATGAAATTCAAAAAATCTTCGTGTTTGATAAAATGTTCAGGAATTTGAAAAAATGTCTGTGGTTTCAAATTTTGTTAGATATTTCATGAAGTTCCATTTTCAAATTTTTGTTCAAAAATTCAAAAAATGTTCGCAGTTTCATTTTTTTTGTAATTTCATAAAAAGTTCCATTTTTCAAATAGTTGTTCAAAAATTCAAAATTGTTCGCGGTTTAAAATTTGTTCGGGATTTCATAATTTGTTCACAACATTTTCTGCAGTTTCAATTTTTTTGTGCACTTACGCAAAAAATTGTTCCCATGTACAAAATATGTTCAAAAATGAAAAAAATGGTCGCACTTTTTCAAAATATACACTTTGAGAAAAAAATGTACAATTTGTTTTAACATGTTCACTACAGTGTGTAATTCTGGTTCGATACAGTGGACAAGTCCGCTTGTATGGTCGTGCTAGTTATTAAAAGTGCGCGTTGGTTTGCTACAAGCAATGCTAGTCAGGTGGAGTGGCTGGGAGCATGCACTTCAAAGCTGTAGGTCGCAGGTTCGAGTTTCCATCGCTCCTTCATTCCCTTTTTTGCTTTCTTTTCTTTCCACCAGTACAGCGCGATGGGCCGGCCCAGTCAGGCTGCGCCCCTATGCGTTTCAACGACATTTGGACGCAAAGCGCGTCCAATAGGACCTCCCGTGGAGTTTTGCTATGAGAGGGAAACGAGCAAAGGAGGAGGAAGCACAGTAACAAAGGGAGGCTGACAAGTAGGCCCCGCATGGGTGAAAGTTGCTGATGGTGAAGGAGCTGGTGCTGGGTCGTGGCACTAGTGGACTGGAGGATGAGGCTGAGGGAACTGGTGCTAGGCTGGAGTCCAGGTAAGGCCCTTCTCCTGTTTCTTTTAGATCTCTATTTATATTTAATAAAAAATAGAAGAAGGGAAAAGAACAGGGTGTCTAGGGAAGAATAAGGAGGAAGTACAAATATTCCTGGGCTCCTAGATTTATGCACTATTTGATAAAAGTGACCTCGCAATTTTTAGAGATAGAAAAATAATTCAAGTTTGAATTAAATTCAAACTTGAGTCATTTTTGAACCCAACCGAATCAAATCCAAATGAGCTGAAAATTTGATAGAGAGGTATAAGGCATGGAGTAAGATCATCAGGAAATAAATGAACATTAATGGAGGAGGGAATAATGTCACTTGCAAAAACATGGAGGAAGAAGGAAGGAAGAGGTGATGATACATGGGTATGGCTTGAGAGAGAGATTGCAAGGGCTGATGCACACACAACATGGAAGTAAAATGTAACATAAGGATGAGTGCAATGCACATGATGCTCATGGCAACAACATGACTGACCAACAGCAATATGAGAAGAGATAGGCATGGCAAAACAAACAAGGATGGCATAATGCAAAACAATAAAAGATGAACATGATGCAAGAAGCAAAATATGACAATGGCACTAATCATGATCATGGCAACAACATAGGGAAAAGAAATATGCAAAACAATTATCTTAATGCAACAAACACAATAAACACACGACAACAACTAAAATAAATGGAAGGCAATTGGAGCGTCATTCTCGGGGCATTACATCACGGCACCCAAGGAACACCAGCCAATCATACCAACAGAGAATGCTGGGTCTTCAAACAGTCCGGCAAGTCAAGTGCCGAAAGCAAGGAGAAGGGGTCGCAAAGCAATGACAACGACGAGGAGCCCCGACACCGAACACAGGATGGCAAAAGAAGTTTCCCCGCAAATTAAAATGGTGAATATGATACACGCCACCCATATTACGAAATGGGAGCCGAGGTGCGCACTTAGGGACGTCTACGCAATGGAGCTAGTCGCCCCAAAATACAACCCATGGTCGTCCGGCTCGATCACCTTTGACCGCAAGGATCGTCCAACCAATATCCGTCAGGGCGGTTCAGCCACACTGGTCCTTGACCCAATAATTGGCAGATTCCACCTCACGTGAGTCCTTATGGACGGAGGCAGCAGCCTGAACCTGCTTTATCAGGACACCGTGCGCAAGATGGGTATCGATCCTTCAAAGATCAAACCCACTAAAACCACCTTTAAAGGTGTCATACCAGGTGTTGAGGCCCGCTGTACAGGCTCGTCACTCTGGAAGTAGTCTTCGGACCTCCGAATAATTCCCACAACGAAGAGTTAATCTTTGATATCGTCCCTTTTCGCAGGAGCTATCACGCACTACTTGGCCGAACCACGTTTGCTCGATTCAACGCGTGTGACACTACGCTTATCTTAAGCTCAAGATGCCCGGTCCACATGGCGTCATAACAGTTAATGGCAAGGTTAAACGCTCCCTCCGTACCAAAGAGCATACCGCCGCCTTAGCAGTAGAAGCGCAGAGCGGCCTTTTGCAATCGAACATTCATTAAACGGCCAGGCTCCCGGACACCATCAAAAGAGACCAAACTACTCCTCGGCAGGATAGCCCAGCTCATCAAGAGCTCAATTAACCACTTCGGCGATAGGCGGAGACAAAGCTCAGTTATGCCCCACAAAGCGACTTAACCGCTCCGTGGCACACAAACATTTCTTGCATTTTCTTTTCAGGTCCACTTTTCTCTAGGCCATCACTGGCAACCTGACGACCAGACCTATTAAGGGAAGGACATACCAAGGAGGGAAACAACTCGAATGCGTAAGGGAATCCTTGGATATTCCCCTTGATGATCATTCGATTATTCTCCGGATCCGCACACAGCCCCCTGGTCTCAATAGGTTCCGAAGTCATATTTATTTTTATCGTACTACTTGTATTCGTACGCCTCAACGTATTATTCAATTACAACATGCGGCTTTATATGACGCTTACTTGATGTTCTTCCTTATTGATATTTTTTGTCAAGTAGCAGCTGTACACTACGGTACGCCTTAATATGCCAGGGGCTTTGTTGTACCCATAATACGGCAACAAAGTCTGAACACCCTCACGGCCGTTCGGCACCCCGAACTTATAGCATTATATGCATCGGCTCCGAATCATGTCTTGGGTCAATAGTTGGGTTGCCTAGCTCCTGTGCTTGCTGAAGGAAATATGCCCTAGAGGCAATAATAAAGTTATTATTTATTTCCCTATATCATCATAAATGTTTATTATTCATGCTAGAATTTGTATTAACCGGAAACATGATACATGTGTAAATACATAGGCAAACTAAGTGTCACTAGTATGCCTCTACTTGACTAGCTCATTTATCAAAGATGGTTATGTTTCCTAGCCATGGACAAAGAGTTGTCATTTGATTAACGGGATCACATCATTAGGAGAATGATGTGATTGATTTGACCCATTCCGTTAGCTTAGCACTTGATCGTTTAGTATGTTGCTATTGCTTTCTTCATGACTTATACATGTTCCTATGACTATGAGATTATGCAACTCCCGTTTACCGGAGGAACACTTTGTGTGCTACCAAACATCACAACGTAACTGGGTGATTATAAAGGAGCTCTACAGGTGTATCCAAAGGTACATGTTGGGTTGGCGTATTTCGAGATTAGGATTTGTCACTCCGATTGTCAGAGAGGTATCTCTGGGCCCTCTCGGTAATGCAAATCACTATAAGCCTTGCAAGCAATGTAGCTAATGAGTTAGTTACGGAATGATGCATTACGTAACGAGTAAATAGACTTGACGGTAACGAGATTGAACTAGGTATTTGATACCGACGATCGAATCTCGGGCAAGTAACATACCGATGACAAAGGGAACAATGTATGTTGTTATGCGGTCTGACCAATAAAGATCTTCATAGAATATGTGGGAGCCAATATGAGCATCCAGGTTCCGCTATTGGTGATTGACCGGAGACATGTCTCGGTCATGTCTACATAGTTCTCGAACCCGTAGGGTCCGCACGCTTAAGGTTTCGATGACAGTTATATTATGAGTTTATGAGTTTTGATGTACTGAAGGAGTTCGGAGTCCCGGATGAGATCGGGGACATGAAGAGGAGCCTCGAAATGGTCGAGACGTAAAGATCGATATATTGGACGATTATATTCGGAGTTCGGAAAGGTTCCGAGTGATTCGGGTATTTTTCGGAGTACCGGAGAGTTACGGGAATTCGCCGGGGAGTATATGGGCCTTATTGGGCCATACGGGAATAGAGGAGAGAGGCCAAAAGGAAGGAGGCCTGCGCCCCCCCCCCCTCTGGTCCGAATTGGACAAGGGGCGCAGCCCCCTTTTCCTTCTTCCTCTCCTCCTCTTTCCCCTTCTCCTACTCCAACAAGGAAGGAGGGAGTCCTACTCCCGGTGGGAGTAGGATTCCCCTTGGTGCGCCTCCTCCCTAGGCCGGCCGCCTACCCCCTTTCTCCTTTATATACGGGGGTAGGGGGACACCCCATGACACACAAGTTGATCTTCGTGATCGTTCCTTAGCCGTGTGCGGTGCCCCCCTCCACCATAGTCCACCTCGATAATATCGTAGCGGTGCTTAGGCGAAGCCCTGCGACGGTAGAACATCAAGATCGTCACCACGCCATCATGCTGACGGAACTCTCCCTCGACACTCAGCTAGATCGGAGTTCGAGGGACGTCATCGAGCTGAACGTGTGCTAGAAGTCGGAGGTGCCGTAGTTTCGGTGCTTGATCGGTCGGGCCGTGAAGACGTACGACTACATCAACCGCGTAGTGCTAACGCTTCCGCTTTCGGTCTACGAGGGTACGTGGACACACTCTCCCCTCTCGTTGCTATGCATCACCATGATCTTGCATGTGCGTAGGAATTTTTTTGAAATTACTACGTTCCCCAACAGTGGCATCCGAGCCAGGTTTTATGCGTAGATGTCATATGCACGAGTAGAACACAAGTGAGTTGTGGGTGATATAAGTCATACTGCTTACCAGCATGTCATACTTTGGTTCAGCGGTGTTGTTGGATGAAGCGGCTCGGACCAACATTACGCGTACGCTTACGCGAGACTGGTTTTACCGCCATGCTTTGCACACAGGTGACTAGCGGGTGTCTGTTTCTCCAACTTTAGTTGAACCGAGTGTGGCTATGCCCGGTCCTTGCGAAGGTTAAAACAACACTAACTTGACGAATTATCGTTGTGGTTTTGATGCGTAGGTAAGAACGGTTCTTGCTCAGCCCATAGCCACCACGTAAAATTTGCAACAACAAAGTAGAGGATGTCTAACTTGTTTTTGCAGGGCATGTTGTGATGTGATATGGTCAAGACGTGATGCTATATTTTATTGTATGAGATGATCATGTTTTGTAACCGAAGTTATCGGCAACTGGCAGGAGCCATATGGTTGTCGCTTTATTGTATGAAATGCAAACGCCCTGTAATTGCTTTACTTTATCACTAAGCGGTAGCGATAGTCGTAGAAGCAATAGACGGCGTAACGACAACGATGCTATGATGGATATCAAGGTGTCGCGCCGGTGACGATGGTGATCACGACGGGGCTTCGGAGATGGAGATCACAAGCACAAGACGATGATGGCCATATCATATCACTTATATTGATTGCATGTAATGTTTATCCTTTATGCATCTTATCTTGCTTTGATTGACGGTAGCATTTTAAGATGATCTCTCACCAATTATCAAGAAGTGTTCTCCCTGAGTATGCACCGTTGCGAAAGTTCTTCGTGCTGAGACACCACGTGATGATCGGGTGTGATAGGCTCTACGTTCAAATACAACGGGTATAAAACAGTTGCACACGCGAAATACTCAGGTTAAACTTGACGAGCCTAGCATATAAAGATATGGCCTCGGAACACGGAGAACGAAAGGGCGAGCGTGAATCATATAGTAGATATGATCAACATAGTGATGTTCACCATTGAAGACTACTCCATCTCACATGATGATCGGACATGGTTTAGTTGATTTGGATCACGTGATGACTTAGATGACTAGAGAGATGTCTGTCTAAGTGGGAGTTCTTAAGTAATATGATTAATTGAACTTAAATTTATCATGAACTTAGTCCTGGTAGTATTTTGCAAATTATGTTGTAGATCAATAGCTTGCGTTGTTGCTTTCATATGTTTATTTTGATATGTTCCTAGAGAAAATTGTATTGAATGATGTTAGTAGCAATGATGCGGAGTGGATCCGTGATCTGAGGTTTATCCTCATTACCGCACAGAAGAATTCTGTCTTTAATGCACCACTAGGTGATAGACCTATTGCAGGAGCAGATGCAGACGTTATGAATGTTTGGCTAGCTCAATATGATGACTACTTGATAGTTTAGTGCACCACGCTTAACGGCTTAGGATCGGGACTTCAAAGACATTTTGGATGTCATGGACCATATGAGATGTTCCAGGAGTTGAAGTTAATATTTCAAGCAAATACCCGAGTTGAGAGATATGAAGTCTCCAACAAGTTCTATGGCTAAAAGATGGAGGAGAATCGCTCAACTAGTGAGCATGTGCTCAGATTGTCTGGGTACTACAATTGCTTGAATCAAGTGGGAGTTAATCTTCCAGATAAGATAGTGATTGACAGAGTTCTCTAGTCACCATCACCAAGTTAGTAGAACTTTGTGATGAACTATAGTATGCAAGGGATGACGAAAACGATTCTCGAGCTCTTCGTGATGTTGAAATCGACGAAGGTAGAAATCAAGAAAGAGCATCAAGTGTTGATGGTTGACAAGATCACTAGTTTCAAGAAAAGGGCAAAGGGAAAGAAAGGGGAACTTCAAATAGAATGACAAGAAAGTTGTCACTCCCGCGAAGAAGCCCAAAGCTGGACCAAAGCCTGAAACTGAGTGCTTACACTGCAAAGGAAATGGTCACTAGAAGCGGAAATGCCCTGAATATTTGGTGGATAAGAAGGATGGCAAAGTGAACAAGGGTATATTTGATATACAGGTTATTGATGTGTACCTTACTAGTGTTTATAGTAGCCCCTGAGTATTTGATACTTGTTCGGTTGCTAAAAATTAGTAACTCGAAACAGGAGTTACAGAATAAACAGAGACTAGTTGAGGGTGAAGTGACGATGTGTGTTGGAAGTGGTTCCAAGATTGATATGATCATCATCGCACACTCCCTATACTTTCGGGAGTAGTGTTAAACCTAAATAAATGTTATTTGGCGTTTGTGTTGAGCATGAGTATGATTTGATCATGTTTATTGCAATACGATTATTCATTTAAAGTTAGAGAATAATTGTTGTTCTGTTTACATGAATAAAACCTTCAATGGTCATACACGCAATGCAAATAGTTTGTTGGATCTCGATCATAGTGATACACATATTCATAATATTGATGCCAAAAGATGCAAAGTTAATAATGATGGTGCAACTTATTTGTGGCACTGCCGTTTGGGTCATATCGGTGTAAAGCGCATGAAGAAACTCCATAAAGATGGATTTTCCGGAATCACTTGGTTATGAATCATTTGATGTTTGCGAACCATGCCTTTTGGGCAAGATGACTAAAACTCTGTTCTACGGAACAATGGAACGAGCTACTGACTTATTGGAAATAATACATACCGATGTATGCGATCCAATGAGTATTAAGGTTCATGGCAAGTATCATTATTTTCTGACCTTCACAGATGATTTGAGCAGATATGGGTATATCTACTTGATGAAACATAAGTCTAAAATAGTTGAAAGGTTCAAAGGATTTTAGAGTAAAGTGGAAAATCATCATAACAAGAAAATAAAGTTTCTGCGATCTGATCGTGGAGATGAACATTTGAGTTACGAGTTTGGCCTTCAGTTAAAATAATATGGAATAGTTTCACAAACTCATGCCACCTGGAACACCACAGCGTAACGGTGTGTCCGAACGTCATAACCGCACTTTATTGGATATTGTGCGACCTATGATGTCTCTTATTGGTTTACCACTATCGTTTTGGGGTTATGCATTAGAGACAGTTGCATTCACTTTAAATAGGGCACCATCAAAATCCGTTGAGACGACGGCTTATGAACTGTGGTTTGGCAAGAAATCAAAGTTGTCGTTTGTTAAAGTTTGGGGTTGCGATGCTTATATGAAAAAGGTTTTCAACCTGATAAGCTCAAACCTAAATCGGAGAAGTACGTCTTCATAGAATACCCAAAGGAAACTATTGGGTACACCTTCTATCACAGATCCAAAGGCAAGATATTCGTTGCTAAAATGGATCCTTTCTAGAGAAGGAGTTTCTCTCGAAAGAATTGAGTGGGAGGAAAGTAGATCTTGATAAGGTAATTGTACCTTCTCCCGAATTGGAAAGTAGTTAATCACAGAAATCAGTTCCAGTGATTCCTACACCAATTAGTGAGGAAGCTAATGATGATGATCATGAAACTTCAGATCAAGTTACTACCGAACCTCGTAGGTCTTCCAGAGTAAGATCCGCACCAGAGTGGTATGGTAATCCTATTCTGGAAGTCATGTTTCTGGACCATGATGAACCTACGAACTATGAGGAAGCGATGATGAGCCCAGATTCCGCGAAATGGCTTGAGGCCATAAAATCTGAGATAGGATCCATGTATGAGAACAAAGTATGGACTTTGGTTGACTTGCTCGATGATCAACAAGCCATGTTAAATAAATAGATTTTCAAGAGGAAGACGGACGCTGATAGTAGTGTTACTATCTACAAAGCTCGACTTGTTGCGAAAGGTTTTCAACAAGTTCAAGATGTTGAATACGATGAGATTTTCTCACTCGTAACGATGCTTAAGTCTGTCCGAATCATGTTAGCAATTGCCACATTTTATGAAATCTGGCAAATGGATGTCAAAACTGCATTCCTTAATGGATTTATTAAAGAAGAGTTGTATATGATGCAACCAGAAGGTTTTGTCAATCCTAAAGGTGCTAACAAAATGTGCAAGCTCCAGCGATCCATCAATGGACTGGTGCAAGCATCTCGGAGTTGGAATATACACTTTGATGAGTTGATCAAAGCATATGGTTTTATACAGACTTTTGGAAAGGCCTGTATTTACGAGAAAGTGAGTGGGAGCACTACAGCCTTTCTGATAAGTATATGTGAATGACATATTATTGATCAGTAATGATGTAGAATTTTTCTGGAAAGCATAAAGGAGTATTTGAAAGGAGTTCTTTAAAAGAAAGACCTCAGTTAAGCTACTTACATATTGAGCATCAAAGATCTATTGAGATAGATCAAGACGCTTGATAAGTTTTTCAATAAGTACATACCTTGTCAAGATTTTGAAATAGTTCAAAATGGAACAGTCAAAGAAAGAGTTCTTGCCTGTGTTGCAAATGTGTGAAATTGAGTAAGACTCAAATCCCAACCACGGCAGAAAATAGAAAAGAGAATGAAAGTCATTCCCTATGCCTCAGTCATAGGTTCTATAAAGTATGCTATGCTATGAACCAGACCTATTGTATACCTTTCTCTGAGTTTGACAAAGGAATACAATTTTGATCTAAGAGTAGATCACTGGACAGCGGTCAAGAATATGCTTAGTGAGGACTAAGTAGATGTTTTTCGATTATGGAGGTGATAAAAGAGCCCGTCGTAAAAAGTTACAATGATGCAAGCTTTTACACTGATCCAGATGACTCTAAGTCTCAATCTGGATACATATTGAAAGTGGGAGCAATTAGCTAGAGTAGTTCCATGCGGAGCATTGAAGACATAAAATATTTGCAAAATATATACGGCTCTGAATGTGACAGACCCGTTGACTAAACTTCTCTCACAAGCAAAACATGATCATACCTTAGTACTCTTTGGGTGTTGATCACATAGCGATGTGAACTAGATTATTGACTCTAGTAAACCCTTTGGGTGTTGATCACATGACGATGTGAACTATTGGGTATTAATCACATACAGATGTGAATATTGGTGTTAAATCACATGCCGATGTGAACTAGATTATTGACTCTAGTGCAAGTGGGAGGCTGAAGGAAATATGCCCTAGAGGCAATAATAATGTTATTATTTATTTCCTTATATCATGATGAATGTTTATTATTCATGCTAGAATTTGTATTAACCGGAAACATGATACATGTGTGAATACATAGACAAACTAAGTGTCACTAGTATGCCTCTACTTGACTAGCTCATTTATCAAAGATGGTTATGTTTCCTAGCCATGGACAAAGAGTTGTCATTTGATTAACGAGATCACATCATTAGGAGAATGATGTGATTGATTTGACCCATTCCGTTAGCTTAGCACTTGATCATTTAGTATGTTGCTATTGCTTTCTTCATGACTTATACATGTTCCTATGACTATGAGATTATGCAACTCTCGTTTACCGGAGGAACACTTTGTGTGCTACCAAAGGTCACAACGTAACTGGGTGATTATAAAGGAGCTCTACAGGTGTCTCCAAAGGTACATGTTGGGTTGGCGCATTTCGAGATTAGGATTTGTCACTCCGATTGTCGGAGAGGTATCTCTGGGCCCTCTCGGTAATGCACATCACTATAAGCCTTGCAAGCAATGTAGCTAATGAATTAGTTACGGAATGATGCATTACGTAACGAGTAAAGAGACTTGCGGGAACGAGATTGAACTAGGTATTTGATACCGACGATCGAATCTCGGGCAAGTAACATACCGATGACAAAGGGAACAACGTATGTTGTTATGCGGTCTGACCGATAAAGATCTTCGTAGAATATGTGGGAGCCAATATGAGCATCCAGGTTCCACTATTGGTTATTGACTGGAGACATGTCTCGGTCATGTCTACATAGTTCTCGAACCCGTAGGGTCCGCACGCTTAAGGTTTCGATGACAGTTATATTATGAGTTTATGAGTTTTGATGTACTGAAGGAGTTCGGAGTCCCGGATGAGATCGGGGACATGACGAGGAGTCTCGAAATGGTCGAGACGTAAAGATCGATATATTGGACGACTAAATTCGGAGTTAGGAAAGGTTTCGAGTGATTTGGGTATTTTTCGGAGTACCGGAGAGTTACAGGAATTCGCCGGGGAGTATATGGGCCTTATTGGGCCATACGGGAATAGAGGAGAGAGGCCAAAAGGAAGGAGGCCTGCGCCGCCCCTCTGGTCCGAATTGGACAAGGGGCGCAACCCCCTTTTCCTTCTTCCTCTCCCCGTCTTTCCCCTTCTCCCACTCCAACAAGGAAGGAGGGAGTCCTACTCCCGGTGGGAGTAGGATTCCCCTTGGCGCGCCTCCTCCCTAGGCCGGCCGCCTCCCCCTTGCTCCTTTATATACGGGGGCAGGGGGACACCCCATGACACACAAGTTGATCTTCGTGATCGTTCCTTAGCCGTGTGCGGTGCCTCCCTCCACCATAGTCCACCTCGATAATATCGTAGCGGTGCTTAGGCGAAGCCCTGCGACGGTAGAACATCAAGATCGTCACCACGCCGTCGTGCTAATGGAACTCTCCCTCGACACTCGGCTGGATCGGAGTTCGAGGGACGTCATCGAGCTGAATGTGTGCTAGAACTCGGAGGTGCCGTAGTTTCGGTGCTTGATCGGTCGGGCCGTGAAGATGTACGACTACATTAACCGCGTTGTGCTAACGCTTTCTCTTTCGGTCTATGAGGGTACGTGGACACACTCTCCACTCTCGTTGCTATGCATCACCATGATCTTGCGCGTGCGTAGGATTTTTTTTGAAATTACTACGTTCCCCAACACTTGCTACCCTATGTTTCGCTATATCGGCTAGGGCAGTAAAGGGAGAACTACTGCGATTGTGTCCCGGTTCTTCTGGACAAGCACCTCAGTAGAGCAAGCCGAGAACCGAGTGTCATGATGTGGCAAGAGCCGGTCATCTGTTTGAGAGGTTACAAAATCTTTAAGGATTTCTTCTGCATTATGCGATAACTAATGCAGCGTGCGGCAGATTGGTTTTTTCCCCCGATCAGGTGCTTATAGAGCCCCTAGTGCGGTCTTCCGAACACCAGGGGCTACGCCTACCTTTCTTTTGTCTAACTCCTATGGCTAAGTGAGGGTGATAAAGCCTTATAGTCCGATTTCCTGGTTCATTGCGCTGAACACCTCCTTTAAGGACCCAAAATTGGGGTAAAGAGTGTTCAGGTTTATCCCGAACACCCCCGTACTTTCTATGTGGGGGTAGAAGCTGACGACTGGCCAACTATCAGGATTAATATATACAATGGCCGCACAGGAGGTAAATTTTTCCAAATAACAGGCATTATATTATATAAACGACCTTGTTCAACATTACAAAGGATAACATGAATGTATTCATGGGAATATAATATCCTTGGCACATTGCTCGCTACAAGGCGGGATCCTTTCAGGACACTATCATAACATAACTCGGGCTTGCGGTGCTCCTTTCCCATAGGCGGTCCTTTGATCATCAGCTTTACGACATCCATCTTCGCCCAGTGCACCTTGGCGCGGGCGAAGGCCATTCGCGCACCTTCCATATAGATCGACCGCTTGATAACTTCAAGTCAAGGGAAGGCACTTACAAGCCGCTTCACGAGCCTGAAGTAGCTGCTGGGAATCGCCTCGGCGGGCCATAGCTGAATAATCAAATCCTTCATGGCTAGTTCGGCCGCCTTATGCAGCTCGATCAGCTGTTTCAGTTGATCGACAAAGGGCACTGGATGCTTTGGCGCCAGATATTGCAACCAGAACAACTTCTCCATAGAGCTCCCTTCTTCGGCTTGGTAGAATTGTGCGGCATCAGATACGCTGCACGCCAGTTCCTCAAACACCCCTGGAGAAATCCGAATTCAGATTAGTAACATGAATTTCTTCCTTCAAATATTTGCTTTGCATAGAAAAAGCCTTACCTGCCGCGATCTTTCTGGCCTCCTGGATTTCCTGAAGGGCGCCCTGGGCTTCGCCCCGGGCATCATGTGCGGCTTGATGAGCCTTGGTGAGTTCGTATTCTTTCTCCGTTAAACTCTGCTCCAAGGTCTCGCATTTCTTCACGGCCTCTTGGAGATCTTGCTGAACTTCAATAACCCTGGCCTCCTGCTTTTCACGGGCCTGCTATTTGGCCGCCTTCTTCTCGGCCTCGGCCACTGTCTTCCTAAGAGCCTCGACTTCGGCCGTCGCTCCTAGAGCACATCATGAATTTTTTCGTCATACTCAATTATTCATTCGTACGGAATGCAAACAAGGTTTTTTGCATACCTTGGTTATCCTTCAGCTGCTTCTTCACTTGGCCGAGCTCTTCTTCGGCCCACTCCAGACTCCGCTTCAGTCCGGAGGCTTCCGCAGTATGAGAGGTGGCAGTCACTACAGACGCCTGCTTAGGAAAAAAGAGGGAGAGGTACTACAAGGTAAGTCTCCTGCGAAGATATATTCGATCCTCTGTCCGACTTTTCCTTCTGAACACCGAATAGTGTATCAGGGGCTACTATCTATACTATGACACTCTTTAAAACCTCACAACATACCTCAAAGCCCGTTATAAGGCTGATGCAGGCTTCAGTCAGTCCGTTTTCGGCAGACTAAATCTTCTCAATCACCGCACCCATAAGGGCACGGTGTTCTTCAATGATGGAAGCGTTCTTCAGCGCTGCTGATAAGGTATTCGGCACCTCTTGTTGGGAAGAGGTTGCCGGTGGAACAGGCGCACCCCCTTCTGTCGAGGGAGGTTGCCCGCCTGATTCTGGAGCCGTGTTGGTCTTCGGAACTGTGTCCGGCTGGGGGCCCAATTTAAGATAGCCCCCGCCATCGGTGTCCATGGGGGCCTTTTCCCCCGTGTGTCCGGCTGCCGAGGTTCGACCCTCTGGCGCCGTCTTGACAATCCCCCAGCTCCTCCTTGGCCTGGGTCCCTTTGGGACGATACCTCAGTGTCATCCACGTGTTTGGGGGAGGGGGCCGTCAGGGGAGTATCGCTGTCCATAGCATCTGAGCCCAGTGAATCCTCCGATGAGGATTGCTCAGCACTGGACCTGGCCAGACTGCAAAAAAGGCGTGACTCAATGCGTTAACGCTATACGATAGTGAGTCTGGATATACAAACGTGTCCGGGTTTTATATACTCACGATTTAACCAGGGGCTGGACCCTGGGATCCCACTTTGGGCTGTTGTCGGTGGTGGTGGTGGATTCATCCAGAGAGGTTTTTTTTCCTTCTTAGGCGATTCGGCCTCGAAGTGTGTGGAGGCCGTCCTTTTCTTTCTCCCCTCGCTGGGGGGGGATCAGTTCCTCCTCTTCCTCGTCCTCTTTGGAGGAAGAGCGGGCCTCGAGGTCTTCGGACAATATGTCCGAAGTACCCTGGCGATGAAGGCTGCCCCTAGTCTCTTTGGCCTCTTTCTTGGCCTTCTTCTTCGGTGCCTTGTAAGGTGCCATGACCAGCATCTTTGTCAGAAGTGGGCCGACTTGTTCTTTTGGTAGCGGGGCCAGGCAGTAGATCCGGTCTACCTTCTTTGTCCAGCCCTATGAGAGTTGTTGGAAAATACATTAAGTGTATCCCTTGGATTATGCAGATAAAGCATATGACTCGCCAACATACGAAGACTTACCGAACTCGCGGGTCGGGACAATTGGTACCCGCGGTCCTCGGCTGAGTCCTGCCACGATTTGCCAGACTTAAAGAGCACCTTCCAGATGTCTTCGTGCGATGAGTCAAAGAATCCTAGTAGGGTCTGGTGCTTGGCCAGGTCGAATTCCGATAAATTTCAATCCCTACATTGACAAGGAAGAGTTCGGCGAACTAACATCACCTGGACTACGTCGACAAGTTTGATGTTCTTGTCTTCCATACCCTTGATATGCGCCTGGAGCACCGCCAGCTCGTCTGGCAAAGACCAGTTTAGGCCCTTCTTGGGCCAGGACGTAAGCCGCAATGGAGCTCCGGATCGGAATTCGGGAGCCGTGGCCCATTTTGTGCCACGTGGCTCAGTGACATAGAACCACTGTTGTTGCCACCCTTTGATAGAATCATTGAAGGTACCTGACGGCCATGTGACGTTGGGCATCTTGCTCACCATGGCTCCTCCGCACTCGGCGTGCTCGTCGTTCACCACCTTGGGCTTCACATTGAAAATCCTCAGCCATAATCCGAAGTGTGGAGAGATGCGAAGGAAGGCCTCGCACACGATGATGAATGTCGAGATGCCGAGGAAGGAATTGGGGGATAGATCATGAAAATCGATCCCATAGTAGTACATAAGGCCGCAAAAGAATGGGTGGAGGGGAAACCCTAGCCCGTAGACAAAGTGAGGGAGGAATACAACCCTCTCGTGGGGTTCCGGAGTAGGGACGATCTGTCCCGTTATCGGAAGACGGTGGTCGATCTTCTTGTCCAGATACCCGGCCTCCTGAAGTTTCTTAATATCCTTCTCCTGGACGGTAGAGGCCATCCACTTGCCTCCAGCTCCGGATCCGGGCATTTTCGGAATGCCTTTGTGGGCGGGGAAGGTGAATGCTTGGGCGCTAGAGCTCGAGCGAAAGAAAATGGGCGGAAGAAGAAGGCGTGGGGTGAAAAAGGGGAATCCTTCTTTCTTTATAAAGGCAACAGAAATCATGCGCCTCCCCACTTTCTCTAGAAACTCGCTTATTCCCCAAGCGTCGTGCTAATGACGCGGTTGGGTTACCTGCACCTGTATTAATGAGAATCCCGTGATAAGGGGACACGATCTCTGCTTCGACAAGACGTGCCAATAAAACCGCCTCGCAATATGTGTAGTCGCAGGTTGAGAAAACAGTTCAAATAATGACCGTGCCACGGCGTGATGTCACGCTATGGAAAAGTTGTCAGCAGATTAGACTCGTGGAATATTGTACTCTCTATGTTGGTATGCGGAATTTGTTTTGCAGAGCCGGACACGATTCTTGTGTTCAAGATCTACTTTGGAGTATTTGGAGAAGGAACCCGCCTTGCAATGCCGAAGACAATCTGCGCGCTGGACTCATCATCATTGAAGCCTAGTTCAGGGGCTACTGAGGGAGTCCTGGATTAGGGGGTCCTCGAACAGCCGGACTATATGCTTATGCCAGACTGATGGACTATGAAGATACAAGATTGAAGACTTTGTCCCGTGTCCGGGTGGGACTATCCTTTGTGTGGAAGGCAAGCTTGGCAATTCAGATATGTAGATTCCCTTCTCTGTAACCGACTCGGTGTAACCCTAGCCCCCTCCGGTGTTTATATAAACCGGAGGGTTTAGTCCATAGGACAACAACAATCATAATCATAGGCTAGCTTCTAGGGTTTAGCCTCTATGATCTCGTGGTAGATCAACTCTTGTAATACTCATATCATCAAGATCAATCAAGCAGGAAGTAGGGTGTTACCTCCATAGAGAGGGCCCGAACCTAGGTAAACATCATGTCCCCCGCCTCCAGTTACCATTAGCCTTAGAGGCACAGTTCGGGACCCCCTACCCGAGATCCGCCGGTTTTGACACCGACAGAGGTACAAGAGGCAAATCCTGAGGGAGCTTTATGTGGGAATGCATAACAGGCGTATTAGGACCTGGAATGATGGCTATCTATCCCCATTCTGCAACCACAAGCTTGATGACGCGTATCAAAGTGTTCTGGCGCGTGCAAGAGGATGAACCGTTGTCTCCTTTCAAAAGAAGTATGCTCATAGGGTGGAGCACGACACGTATGCCGAGTACCTGGAGAAGCTTCAGGATCATGCCGGCTTGTGAGATGAGATGTGGGATCGAACTATATATGTATGCTTGAGCATGCTTAATGACGGTTGAACTATGCTTGTGTATGTGTACACTTATTATCTATATCTAAGTATGTTTAATCTATGTTTACTTATGTCTAACTGTGGGATATGGATGCAATTCGTCCGGTTGATGGAATCTACCTCCATCCTCGTTTATTGGCCCCCTTTGTAATTTGTGTTAAATGTTGACCAAAGATTTAACTGACAAAATGTTAGTGCAGGTCAGCAAAAATTATATCGTTGGATACATAATTGAAC
This sequence comes from Triticum aestivum, assembly GCF_018294505.1. Lineage (NCBI taxonomy): Eukaryota > Viridiplantae > Streptophyta > Magnoliopsida > Poales > Poaceae > Triticum > Triticum aestivum. Next base: position 283,422,077 of record NC_057798.1, read on the forward strand.
ATAGTGTTCAATTATATAATTTTTGGTGACATGCATAAACATTTCTTAGTCAAATATTTGGTCGAAATTTGGTACAAACTATAGAGGGGACCAATAAACCAGGATGGAGGTAGTACGTCAATCACACACGGTTCCCAAAATTGGAACTGTGTACAACGACAAGCGTGCCTGGCACTCGGCCTGGATGAAGAAACTCGACAAAGATCACGTCATGTGCGCGGTCAAGGAGGCGTACACATGCTACAGCATGTACAGGAGGATCGTTGACATGAGGAAGTGCCTCCTTCCCCAAAACGGCAAGGGATCCAACCGGAAGCAGAGCAATGGCAAGCGTCGTCGCAACAAGAAGTGAATGATTAGATCCTCGTTTCTCCTAGTTTAGTATGCATGTAATTGCTTACTTTGGTGTGTGAAAATGTTATCTGTGTAGTCACTTGTCTAATTGTATGCTTAATTTGGTTATGCAATGCTGTCTTTTTAAGTATATTTGTTAATGCTCTGTAGACAGAGCAAATCACATCACACACGGACTAAACCAGGGAACCCGTTGGTGATGATTTCATCAATCACTGACGATTGTATACCAGCAATCGTTTGCTCACAACACACACGGCTTGTTAACAAGAATCGTCTGTGTTGTTATCGGTCTTCTCACACATTTCTAATTACAGACCTGTTTGCCGCGTATCACACACATCTTGTCTAGTTGAACCATTTCTATTCTCTTGGCTCAACGCAAATAGTTCATCTGAGTGAACTGTATGTCGTATATCGCACACACCTTCATTTGGCTGCCCGTATCTGTTGTTCCTCCTCATTACAAACAGTTCATCTGGTTGAACCATATGCTGTGTATCGCACACGCCTTTATCTGGCTGCCCGTTTCTTTTGTTCCTCGTCATCGCAAACAGTTAATTGAACTGAACCGTATGCCCTGCATCGCACACGGAACCAAAATCTGAACCGTGTTTGATGCATACATCATCGCAAATGTTTTGGACATTTTTACGGTTCTCTGACACCACCATTTGCGATTATTGCATCGCACACAGTTTCTCGAAGGGTCTCTGATCGTAGTGTCGCGTTAGTAGCATCCTGAAGTAGTGACCCTTCAGATTCTAACATAGCCGTCTTCCCCTTGCATGCCTTATATAGAAGAATAGTGCTTCAGTTATAAAACATGCTACATCAGAGATGGAATAGGTACTGATGAATAGAAAGGCATGACATGTTGACATGTATTCCCTCCATCCGGAAATAAGTGGATGGGTCTAGGCGTATTTCATTTCTAGATACATCCAATCCATTTCTGCGACATGTAATCCGGACGGAGGGACTATGATGTAAGAGCTAGGGATACGACAGGACAACAGTGTAAAAAAACACTACTTGAATGGAAAACTGTATGCTAGCGGAATATTTACAGAAAACACTAAGGTAACATATGCGTGTATGATTGGGAAATTAAGATGTCATTGCAAGAGACCACTAGAACATCACTTCAATGTAAAAAAAGAACATGGTATGGTAGACAGATGAAGTACATACTGATGAATTACAATGCATAAGATATTCAGAAGCATGATGTCCAAAGTAAGCAGATGGCATTGTGATAGAGTAGAATGACAGTACTTGAATTTGAAAACATGTTATCATGAGTGGAATAGGTACTGAAAAACAGGAAGGCATGCCATATTTACATGCATGATCAGCAGGCTAAGCACAAGGCATTGCAACAGAGTAGATGCACTCCAGGACATTATATGCATGATGTACCCATATGAAGGGCCAAGTAAGAGCAATGACCTTGTGGGGTGAATAGGATTCATCATCTTCCTGCAAGTCTTGTGAAGAACTGCCTTTACATGTTCCATCATATTGGGTATCATTGACGTCAAGTTTGTTGGCCGTTACATTGCTCCATGAGGTTCTTGTGCATAAATCAGTGTGTGCAGTTATATCTGACATGCATGGAAGACAACTAGTAGTTAGATTTATGTAATGAGTGCCTGTAGGAGACGACATAAATAGTAGGACTGGGTTAACTAGCAGCAACAGGTCTCAAAAACTAAAGGGAGAACACAAATGAAAGCTACAGAATATGTATCGTTTGTACTCAAGATTAACTAGATGGCACACAAAAGTATTAAAGAACAACATAGGTAATACTAGAAGTGATATAATACTATAATCACCAGCCTGTGGGATAGCATTGGCTGATGGATGATAACTATGGAACAACATTACCTAAAGAACAAGTCTCTTAGCTGAACTATGGAACAACGTTAACTCCTGAAAAAGACCCGTAAGAGATCAACATGAATATATAGTGAAATGTGATAATCTATTTTCCATGCTTAGATGAATAACAAAGCCATAAATGTTGCACACAAGTAAGATGAGGGTACAACCTATCTGGCCGCCATCCATAGGAGTGAGCATCATGTGTTGACTTATCAATGACCCTGCAGTTGTTGTGGCTGTCCATGTCGGGCACGCGCATTCGATGCAGGGAACTGTTGAGTGGGGAATATAGCTCTCTTTTGGTGTATGCTTCCCTTGTTGCAGCAGCTGCGATGAGTCGGAAGACGGTGTGGCTGAAGATGTAGAAAACACATAATGTTAAGAATGACACATCTCTTTGATCTGAAGAAATACCCTAAGAGATCAATAGCAAGGTACGAGAGTGGTCACACGTCTGTTGACTGAAGACTAAATTGGGGTCACACGATTTTATTTTATTTTGGTACTGTCTGATCTACGCCGAATGGCTTGATGGCCGTCTTGTGACTCCCGCCTGACACTGTTCGGAATCTTCCCCGAAGAGCCAGTGACCAACGGCAGAGCAGCCTGCCTCCGCCGTTTGAGGCCCCGACCAAAACCCCGCTCCTCGCCCCACCACACTGCCATGGTTGCGCCGCCCCCAAGCCAATCCACAAAGGCTCGCCGTCATCTAAATCCGGCGGCTGCAGTACCTTCAACCCATGCAACTCTAAGATAGCCATCTAAGCGCCGCTTCCGCGGCGAACTTGCGCCCCCGCACCCTTACATTAGACACCAGCCAATCGGCAGCCTAGGAGCTCCGCTGCCTCGAGGGGTGCTGCTTCCCATTGGGAATAGATTGGCCCAGAATAAAAATTCATAACACTGACGCCTAAATAAAGTGATTTGAGATGAGGGTGCGACCTATCTGGCGGCACGGTGAAGTAGGAAGCTCCAGCTGCCGAGTCGGTGAGGCCGGCGCGGTTGCGGTGGCGACCGGCGGTAGGGAAGCAGAGATGTCGCGATGGTCGACGGCTATGGGGAAGCAGCGCGTGGGCTCTGGACAGATCCGAAGTTGGAGCCACTCCGGTGCTGTGAACAACGGTGGGGGTGAATCAGCTCCGGTATGATTCACGCGGCCATTGTCGAGGCATCTCCAGCAGTACGGAGTAAGAGGCACATGGCCGAGTGCACGACGGCAAATGGACAGCATCTTCGGCATTAGGGAGGAGGTGGCGGCTGTGAATTTGGTGCGGTGGGGGGCGCCATGGAGGAGGGGCCGAGGTTCCGTGGCCGGGGAGAAGGGAGCTTCCGAGTAGAAGGTGATTTGGCACCCACGAGGTATGAATGGGGAGGGAATTGGGAGGGGAGTGGAACCATGTCTTACGAACACATTTATCTGAAATGTGTGTGTGTGTGTGGGGGGGGGGGGGTTACAGTTCTACCCCTACCTTTAGGCTTCTCGGCTTGGGTCTGTGTACTGAGGGTCGGGGATAGTAGAGTAACTTTTCTTCTCCCCTAATAGTGGGCGCGAGCGATTTCGGGCGAGCAGGGCGTGTTTTGAAATATAGTGGGCGCGAGCGATTTCGGGCAAGGAGCGCGTGTTTTGAAATAGTGGGCATGAGCTATTTCGGGCGAGGAGAGGGTGTTTTGCGACCATGGTTTATGAATTATTTGGCACATGTCATTTTGGACAAGGAGAAGGCAAACTTGGATGAAGTTATGAACCTACCCTCGATGTACAACGGGCCAATTGATGCGTGTCCCACATAGGCCGGTAATTTTGCATTCACCATTTATTTGCTTGGGCGAATTCCACCAAGCCGAGGGTGTTTAACGGTTTGTTCAAGTTTTGGGAGAACGAGCATCCACGTCTACCTTACCAAGTTGATTCGAATCCAGTCCATACCCAAGATGATATTAATATCTGAAGATTTAAGGGCTATTAAAGATGCGAGAAAAACAAGTCTGTCGACTTGAATTTCATTTCCATGGCTTATTCTAGAGGTTTGCCATCTAGAACCAGGAGTAGATATTTCCATAGTGGACGGCATGTCACAGAATGCGGTGTTATGCAAACGAGCATAATTTTCGGATATGAAAGAATGAGATGCTCCAGTATCGAAAAGAACAGATGCCGGGTGGCAATTAACAAGGAGCGTACCAAGAACGACGTTGGGATCCTCTTGAGCTTCTTCTGCAGAGATACAGTTGACATGGCCACGAGCAGCGGTGGCCGGCTTGGCGTTGAACACTTTTCCTGTCGGCTTGCCACGGCCAACAGCTTTTGCAGATTGGTTGGGGTTGGTCTGGGGACACTCGCGCAGGTAGTGGCCCGATTCCCCACACTTAAAGCAAGTCACAGAGCTGGTACGTGGAGGAGGATTGTTGGTTGGACCACCATAGGGCTTGGCTAGTGCAAATTGTTGAGCGGGGCGAGGCGCTTGAAAGGATGGCCTCGGTGTGAACCTGGGTGGCAGGGCAGTGTTAGGCACCCACACGCGGCGCTTCTGAGGACTAGCACCGGATGAGGAACCCATGTCACGGCCATGCTTGCGTGTTGCTTCATAATCGGTCTGACCAGACTCAGCACTGATGGCTTTGTTAACAACTTCTGAAAAGATGTGCACTCATGCAGACGGAGGTCGCGGCGAAGCTCAGGACTAAGTCCCTTACGGAACCTTGCTTGCTTCTTGGCATCAGTAGAGACTTCCTCAGTTGCATATCGTGCAAGGTTACCGAACTCCCTGCTGTAAGCATCCACAGAAAGTCGACCTTGAGTGAAACTGCAGAACTCCTCACGTTTGCGGTCCATGAGACCCTCCGGAATGTGATGTTCACGGAAAGCCTCGCTGAATTCAGCCCAAGTAGTGACATGGCCCGCTGGGCGCATAGCTCCATAGTTCTCCCACCATAGACTGGCGGGGCCTTCAAGATGATATGCAGCAAAGGTGACCTTATCAGCCTTAGCTACTAGCGCAGAATGCAATTTGTGAGTAATACTGCAAAGCCAGTCATCAGCGTCGAGAGGCTCAACGGAGTGGTGGAAAGTGGGTGGATGTAACTTGATGAAATCACTGAGTGACACCAAGTTATTTCTCTAATGGTGTGCTGTGTTTTGCTCGATGCGCTCCAACAAACGGTTAGTCTCCCGCTTGTTTCTCTCGGCTTCCAGCATAACTTCGGCCAGAGAGGGGGGGGGGTGAGGCAGGTTTGTTCCCCCAACTCTGCTGCCTTCGGCCTGCTCTGGGGGAGCAGGGTTGGTGCGGGTGTTAACCATCCTAGGAAAACAAAGCAATGGTTTAGTCCAGGATGATAGGATTCTGACATAGAAATGTAGAATGTAATGGATAACTTGGAATGTAAGATGAGCATCCGTGTGACATGGTAGACACAAAAACTGCTTCTTTTATTCCATCGTCATACACACCATACAAGGTTTAGTACAGAACCAAACAAAGTACTGCTACGGTGAAAAAAAAGGATTACATCTCATCGGAGGCATTCCAAGCTCCTATACATTATTTTTCTACACCTCCGGAAGGCGGTACAAGCTAAGGCATATCCCACTAGTCACGCAGGACGGTGGACGATACAGCTAGTACGATACTAGTGATACTACTACTAACTCAGACAGCTCCGTAGTAGTCTTCATAGAAGTCACCTCCATAGCCTGGAAGCTCAACGTGATCATCCAGAAACAGTCGGTCCCGCGGAGCTTGTGGACCATAGGGGCTAGGATGAGGTCTTGGACCAATAAACGGTGGCCTACGGGGACCACGAGGTGGGGTGATGCCTCCTACATCACGCCAGTCCATCACGTCTGGCAAAGCAGATCTTACAGGATAGAGATCTCGCATATCCATATATCTAGCTTGCACAACCGGTGCAAACCGAGTCAAAGTGGCCCAATGATCAGCACGGGTATTGAAAAGCTCTAGTCTCAAGGCCCGATTTTCACGGTCCTTGTCTTCAAGCAACTGTGCAGTGGTGCGGGTCCGTGAATCCTCCTGAGTGGAGTCAGCATAGATAGCCTGGAGATACCCTTGTGCTCCCGGAAGTGATGCTGGCATATACCGGAAGTTAGAGTCCCGAAATAAGCCAGTCCTGACTCGCATGATGGTCATCATAGAGTAGGCAGCATCCTGCACAGCCATCTCAATAGTAACCCCGAGTCCATAGGAGCAGTGGAGGGGCTCGGTAGATCCAGGATAAGATGGAAATATCCTGACAGTGCAAAAATATTGACTTTGATTAAAGTCTCGGAATTGCTCTTCGACCGTGTACTCAGGATAGCAACGGTATCCAGCCTCAGTCATTACCCTGACCAACATGGCAGTATGGCCGGGTACATCTAGACATCGAGTCAAATGAACCACTTGATTCTGAGGACGGGTCGCCATCTGGAACATGATAAACACAAGACATTAAGATTCCTAGCAGAAATTGGACAGCATAACGGCTGTAAATGCTCAAAAGGATTTTGAGGCATTTGACAAAGAATTGCATAGACACTCAACAACATCATATCAAGGTTCTGGGTCCAACTTAGTAACATAATGGGGTAGTAGAACTGAACTAGGCCTGTATCCATCAAACCTATAAGGTACTACTGATTAGTAACATGTGAACCTGATAGAGAGAAGAGATCCTAATTCCTTAACCCCCGGTGGAAGAATAGACTGACTCAGATCAGAATGTCATGAGATAGAGGAGTAAAAAGAGCCTTACGTTCCATCCCACAAACAATACCCCTACATATAACTAAAGCATTTCTAGACTCAACATCGACCAGTTTGGCTTGGAGAACCTACAGGCAGTCCGGCTCTGATGCCAACGCTGTCAGGACCCCGACTCGATGCCACATCGATCTAGCATGTAACACCTCATATCACTTTGCGGCCTCACGCACGGTATTCCCACGGATGTCGCCTTACCATTGCCCGGGACCGTTTGCGCCTTTTGGCACACGTACATGATAGTGTCGCTAGCATCCATATGGTAAAGAGCCCGGGCTGACATGGCTAGTCGTAAACCCAAAGTGGCACAGACCTACAGGGACAGGCATCCATGACCTAGCATCGAACGTGTCGGTCATCAGCAAGTGAATCCGGGCTGTAGCACTGGGCTAGCAGGACTCCGGTAAACCGGGCTGTAGCAGGCTAACAGGACTCCGGTATCCATCGCGTGACATTTCCCCGAAGGGACAGACACAGGAACGAAGAAGGACACATGCCGGCCAGCCTAAGTGTTCTGGAGCAGTAGCAAGCTACCAAGGCTCAGTGGAGACACTAGGAGACATTTCCCGGTAAGAGAGGCTACTAAGAATAAACAACTAGATAGTCAGTTCCCACACATACCAAGCATTTCAATCATACACACAATATGCTCGATATGTGCAAATACAACAAGGCATCACAACATGGCTCTACAACACAAGTACTTTATTTAAGGCTCAGAGAGCCATACATAGCATACACACAAGTACGGGTCACACGACCCAACATTCAAGTCATACAGACATACAAGCCAACAGCGGAAGTAACTTGTCTGAGTACAGACAACTAGTAAAATAAAAGAGGCTTGGAAAGCCTGGCTATACTACATGGTCCTTCACAAGCTCAGGGTCACCACCTGGGCCTCAGTCTACTCATCGATGTCAATGTCTATGAAGAACCCATCAGAAGGGGTTGCAGCGTCTTCTGAAAAATGTAAATTAAAGCACATGAGTACAAAGGTACTCAGCAAGACTTACATCAGATCCTACATACATGCACATTATCAAGAAGGGTTGGTGGGGTTATTGCAGCAAGCCAGCTTTGACTCTTGGCTAAGCTATCCTACGATACACCAACTTGAAATGGTTTTGAGCACACGAGTCCACTACTCACCATTCCAATACACCACCGAGGATCCACCTCCGTCATCCTACGGAGGAGCCATCCTCGGCACTCACGCTTATCTTGAGATTTTTAGTAGTATCCATTTACTTGTCTCTGAACTGTATAGGCAACCAAGTAGTCCTTTACCACGGACGCGGCTATTCGAATAGATAATGTTAACCCTGCAGGGGTGTAGTTCTTCACACACGCTCTCACCACTTACCGCCGTTTACACGACATGTACTCGGCAACCTTCAAGCGGAATCCCAACGTGGGTGTCGGCCACGACCTACCTAAACACCCAAGTCTCTAATCCAAGTTTATCGCCTATTCAGGTTCCATCCGCAGGGAGTCCGACCGAGGTTTCCCATACGGCCCCGAACGATGTGTACAGGGTTCCCGAGATACCTGACGGGTATTTGGTACACCCGGCCACGTACCTACCGCATCACAGCCCACCCCTACGGTCAGCGCTGCCCACGGCCTCCAGTAGCTACAAACACCAGAAACTACTTGCAACTCCTGGACAGAGGACTAGGGTGAATAAGAAGCCGAGAGGGTCCATTGGTTTCGGGCCCAATGCATGGTAGTAGCTGATTCTTAAATCACACATACAGATCTCAGTGCTTAAGGACGGCTTCAATGAAACAACCCACCATGTACTCCTACATGGCCTTCCATCGATACCTTTACCAAATCGTGTTCACCACATCACTCTCATTACCGGCATGGTCATTTCACTCTAGCCCATCACCCAGATGAACCAGACCTGACACGACTCTAAGCATAGCAGGCATAGCAAGGTAGGAACAACACATACATATGGCTCAAACAACTCCTACACATGCTAGTGGGTTTCATCTAGTTACTGTGACAATGACAGGTCATGCAGAGGAAATGGGTTCAACTACCGTAGCACACAGCAGTTTGAAACGCGTTGTCTTAATGCAGTAAAAGAGAGCAGGAGCGAGAACATGGGATTGTATCGATATGATCAAATGGTTGGTTGCTTGCCTGATGGGTCGATGCACTGATATTGTTCTTCGTTAGGGTAATCATGGTACTCCTCGGAGGCAGAACCGGCCGCAAAGAGCACCGATACACAACATTACCAAACAATATGCAACAATATGATGCATGCATGGAACATGGCAATATGAGTGTGTTGGGCTAATGCAACTAAAACCAGATGGGTTTGAACCATTTTGAATCAAAGATTCAAGTTTCAAACTCATACATGGCCCTTATAAGTGCTTTATCTAGTTCTGCTCTAAACATCAGGTTAGCTTGCTTAAACATGCATGAAACCAGTACAGATGGATAGATTGGATTTTTCTGATCATTTTTCATATATAAAACTTTGCATTTGGAGTTATGGTTGATTTACTATGAATTTTTGAAGTTTGGGGTATTTTCTGGAATTTATAAATCATTCTGGATTTATTTTAATTCTAGAAAAGGATTGCTGCGTCAGCATGATGTCATGCTGACCTCAGCAGGTCAACAGGACGGTCCAGGTCAAACTGACCAGTGGGTCCCGCATGTCAGTAGTTAATTATACTAACTTAATTTAGTTTAATCTAATCTGGGTTAATTAGCAGAGGGGGCCCCACTTGTCATAGACTCAGGGGAGTCAACCTGGACCCACCCTAGTCAAAGTCAAGGTCAAACACGCCGGCGTCTAGCCGCCGGCGAGGCCGAACGCGGCGGCGAGAGTGGTTTTGTGCACTCCGGCGACCAAATGGGCGGCGGAGAGCATCTACAGGTAGCTGGGACTGAGCCGCAGCTCTTGGTGGCGGTGGTTGAGCTCGGGGTGGCTGGAGACATCGCCGGTGATGACTTTGGCGGTCGCCGGAGTCGGGTGAGGACGAGCCCGAGGCTACGAGGCACGGTGAGGCACGTGGTGAGGTGCGTTGGGCCCCTGGGAACGCGGTGAGTGCGTTAGACAAGGTGGGGTGGCCGGTGGTTAGCCGGAGACACGTCAGCGACGAGCTCCGCGGCGGCGCGTGCGGGTGAGCTACGTGTGCTCGCGGCGGTGCACGAGAGCAAGAAAGGGAAGGGGGAGAGGGTAGCCAGGCTCACAGCGGTCTTGAGGAAACAGACGACGCGGTCGGAGATGAGCTGGTGCGGCGGCGACGACGAAGGGGATCTGCGGCGATGGCGGTTCGGTCGAGGTCAGTGCGGTGGCTTCGGGGCACGCGAGCGCTCGGGGCTCGACTAGCTCGAAGGAGAGGAGGGTGGCGAAGCTCCTGGACACGGTGGCGCAGCGCGGGGTTGACGGAGAGCGCGACTACGGCGAGGGTGCGGCGGCGGTGGCGTCGGCCATGGCGCGGGAGAGCGAGGGAGAGGAGCTGGGGAAGAATGGATGTGTCCTGGGGGTTCAAGGCACGACGTGGAGTTCATCCAGGCCAGCAGCAAGGCGAGAGGGTGGAGCAGGGCGACGGGCAGCTGCGTGGCGCATGCTGGCATCGCCGTCGAGCAGCTGCCTGCCTGCCTGGCCAAGCCAAGCAGCTCGCTGGAGCGATGGCTGGGCTGGGCCGGCAAGTGGGCCTGCTAGGTGGCGCCAGGTAAGTTTTTCCTATTTTCCTGTTTTTTTATTTATCCTGTAGGTTTGTGGACTTATTAAAAATACCTAGACAACTCCTAAATTTCCCAAACTGCTCATGGCCACTAGCTGGAATATATACAACATGGAACATTTTAGTTTGGAAATATTTGAGCATTTAAAATAATTTATATAATTTAAATGCCCAAACTCAAATACTTATGATTTAATTCAAAGACCTTAGGATGACCTAGAAAACTGTGCATCACTTTTGGCAGAGGTTCTGAACCAAGACAAAAATGATGGACATTTTGGAAGGGCATTTCAGGTTCATTGAAAATATTTTTAGTAAACCCTAGTTGGTTTCAGAGGGGGCTAGGGGTTCTATCATCCCCATTTCAAGTTTCTGTTGAGAAAAATAGACATGATGCAACACTCTAATGCATGAACTAGCTAGGGTGTGACACTTGCCACTTCTTTTTTAGATGGAGAGATGATGCTCGGGAGTAATGTGGTTTTACATGCTCGTTGCTAGCGATTTACTACATGACAAATAGTTGACCCACTCAAAAACGGGAATCAAACCCAAAATGAAATATCTCGATTCAATGAAATAGCTCGTTCACCAGGTCAAAATAGTGAACTAAATCCAAACTGAACACCTCAATCGAGTAGCATGTTGTACAATATTATAGTACTCAATCAACATGTTGAAAGTCAAATTAATGAACTTGTTTGATATACGCATATCTCCGTTCATGTGTGGATTGCAGACAACATGTTCTCCAATTTAAATATTTGAATGCAAGTTTATATCGAACCATGGTTTATATTAGGCTTTGATGCATAAAATGCGACCTCCCCCTCTCCTGGACTCCTGCTCTCTCTCTCTCTCTCTCGCCGTCAATCTTCAATTCTGTCGCACACATCCAACACACAAACCTTGTTGGTCCCTCTCCCTCTCTCTCCATCTTTGTCTCTCTTTGTGTGTGTGTATGGGGGGGGGTCTTTCTAGTTCACATGCAAATATACTCCAGTCTCCATCTATAGGTCTATCTCGCACACTATGTATGATTCTTTAGTCCAAGATAAATATCTTGGGTGCACTCATCGTATGAACACAAATTCCTTGGCTCATTGCCCGTAACTCTCTCACGCACCACTCTGTCATCTCGGAGCTCTTCCCTCTCTCTCAAACTCTCCATCTACCTGGGTCACACATACACATGCATATCTCACTCGCACTCGATAGACCCATCTAAAACTCTATCTCTCTCCCTCGTTCTCTCTCCATATCACACGCACACACACACAATCTCATGCCTAGCTAGCCAAGTATGATGGTTTCTCACTCAATTGTAGGCACACGCAGTCCCCCCTATATGTATATGACTAGCTAATCTTAGTATCCATCACAAACATGTGCATGGTCTATCTCGATTTCTCTCGGGGCATCTTTCCATCACGCATGCACCTCCCTCGATCTCCCACCCATATAGTCCCCTCACGATCTCGAGGGGATCTATCTATCACAAACACACCCTCTCTTCCTCCCCATGCATCCACGTTCTCCATGTGTCCCTCTCGACCTTTGTTCCTTGTTGGCCAGACCTCTATTGGACATGTGCTATAGGGGTGTCTCTCTCCGTTGCAAACAATCATGCACTAGCTATCTTCGTGTATCTCCTCGCCTCGCTTTTCTATCTTGGAGATGCATGCGTGATATGTTTGCATACGAAACAAAAAACACACACTCTCTCTAATTTATCATTTGTTGTCACTTTCTCTTTCACACACATACTCCTTTTGCACACTCACTCATTCTCCTTCACACGCACTTGATCTCTCTGAACTTAGGCACTCTCTTCGGTCCATAGCATATAGATTTATTGAAAAGTCAAACATCACAAAGTTTTACCATGTACGTGGAGAAAAACATTTACATCTAGAACGGCAAACATATACCATTAGATTCACCATGAGATGTAGTTTCATATGATGTATCTTTGGTATTGTAGATATAAATAACATTTGCGTAAACCTGATCAAAGTTTCCAAAGTTCGACTTCTAAAAAATTTACATGCACTGCATCATCGAGCGGATGGAATATCTCTTTCCCCCTCTCAGCTATCTGACGCACCACTCAACCTTATCGGGGCTCCTCTATCTCTCTCAAACTTTATATCTCCCTGGTTCACACATGCACATGTTTCGCTCACGCTACATATAGACCCACCCAACACTCTCCACCCTTGTTCTCTCTATGTGACACGCACCCCCCTAAGTACCATAATCCCTCACTCCATCATAGGCGCATGGACTCCCCCTAAGTATGATTATCTCTCACTAGCCATCAGGGACACACGTATTGTCTCCTTCCATCCATACGTCTATCTAAATATCTCTCGGGTTATCTTCTATCGCGCACACACCTTGTCACTCGATCTCCCGCTCACGTAATCCCATCACGATCTCCCGGGGATCTCTCTATGATAAACATACACTCTCTCCTCCCCAGGTCTGCATTTTCTTCGTATGACTCTCTCGACCTCTCTCCCTTGTTTGTCAGACCCCTCTTGGCCATGTGCTAGGGGTCTTTCTCTATCGGTTGCAAACAACCACACACTATCTCCTCACCTTGCTTCCGTTGTCGAAGATGCATATGTGATATGTTTGCATAAGACACACACACTTTTTCTCTACTTTTATCGTGTGTTGTCCATGTCTCTTTCACACACGCACACACACTTTTTTCACTCACTGTTTCTACTTCACACACACACTCTCTCCCTCTCTCTCTAGTTAGGGACTCTCTCACATCCATAAGCATATAGATGTTTTGAAAAGTGAAACCTCAGAAAAGTTTGACCAGGTATATGTGGAGAAAAACATTTACATCTGGAACGATCATTAGATTCATAACAACATGTACTTACTTCATACTATCATTTATCTTTGGTATTGTAGATATAAGTATTTTCTTTATAAACTTGGTTAAAGTTTCAAAAGTTTGACTTTAAAAAAAATGTTGCCACTACATTATTGAGTGGAGGGAGTAGCTCTTTCTCTATCTCTGCTATCTCTCACGGGCCTCCCCTCTCACATGACCTCTCTATATCGATGGATTATACGCTCAGTGTGTCGGCGTATAGCTCCATATATTGTTTAGTTGACCAGTCAACCAGTCCACATGCTGCCTTGTCAGCTCGTGTTCTCTATCTTCGTGTGCTGGCCCATGTGGCAGTGGGTGAAAATAAGTAAACTAGAGGCCCATCTGACACGCGGTGAAGTAAACAAAGTTGAAACCACTCGGGGTAGCACCCCGCATGCATGTAAATTGAGGGCACATTGAGGACACACTTCTTCCGCGTGAAGGACACACTCACACACAATTCACCACTACACGACAGTATGTACAGAAGGACGCACTCACGCACACCCAGCAGGCCCTCCACTATGTAGGCCAAAACACGTGCCAAATTCACTTGCGATGCATTTGGCATCGATGCCCCTCCATTGCTCACCCGGTGCCCCAATCTGGATCACCTACTTTGCTCCGGTGCCAAATCAACTCACGCAATGAAAAAACACTTGCGTGGGAGAGAGATAGGATTGAGGCAATAAAAAACACTTGTTTGGGAGAGTGAGAGGCTGGTGTGGTTGGTTTGATTGATTTGTTTATACATGTGGGTCTGTGTGCACAATGGTGCCAACTCTCTCACATCGCGAGAGCGGTGCCAAAATATTTTAATTTGACATCGATGCATATTATGTGGCATACTTTTGAGAAATATGGCATCGGCCACATAGTGGAAGGAAACAAATGCCCAAGCTCTTCATGTGCTCCTAGGTAAATGAGAGGAAAGAGAAAGAGAGAGAGAGAGAGAGGGAGAGAGAGAGGGAGAGTGAAAAAATATCACTAGCCAGCCAACCCTATCGTATGAGCGAATGATATTGGTACCTCTTGATGACACGGCAATCTTATAGAGCCAGCTGCTCTAATATGTTCTCTTCTTTTGCAGACAAAAAAAGACCCGAAAGTGAAAATGTGCTGCACTATAACAATCTCATCGAATGCCTTGATCTCCATCTTACAGAAATTGATTTGATCGACTACTGAGGCAGCACATCTGAGATTAAATTGGCTAGGTTCTTTGTTCCGGAGGCAAGTGTGCTCAAGGTAATGACGTTTGGTGTTCTCCGGCGCAACAATGAATGGCGTGCTGATCACTGCAAGCGTCTAAGCCTAAATGACAAAGTCTCCGCATAAGCTGAATTTGTTTTTGAAACATCAAGTGGCCAGAGACTCGAAAATTTATTTGCCCATTAGTGACTTGTCAGGGCGGTGGATTTTAGATTGTACGATAATGCTGCGTCCTCCTAAAGTAACGAAAGTTCTTACGTAAACTTCCTAGTAATTCCCTCTTCGTAGGTGCAGCATTACTCCTAACATTTGTAATATCAGTTTGAAACTTGTAATATTGCCGTGTTCTATTCCTGCATTTTCAAAATCCTGCGAATCAAAGAGGTCCTTAGTTGGTGATGATGTTGTGCCTGCCATCTTTCACCAATAGCCGTCGGATCTAGATCTGACGCATACAAACCAAACTTCTCCAGCCTTGCAAAAAGATGCCCGCACTTGTTCCCTATTTACAAATAACTCCTTGTCTCTCACAATCAGCCTTATATCCTCCCCACCACATCTAGAAGGCCATGGAAAAATCTGGCGCGATGGCCGCTGCCGGCGCCGTCCACCCCCAATCTTGGTGTTCCATGCAATGCACGGGCATCTACGCACGGGAAATTATGTCGAACACGGCTAGTTGTAAGCAGGCTAGCTCTACAGCCATGATGATAGTGACTGCAGACGGTGAGGCTGACTATGGTATGCCGAACACGGCGCCTATACTCAGGTGTCATCTCCGGCGCAGGGTCGCAGGGTCTTGTCACTTCACTGTGAGGAGCAGCACGTATAATTTTACTAACCTGTAGTACAGTTCTACTACATGGTAGTACTACTACTAGTACTAGCACCACCGTCTGGATTTAGTAGTACTACCACGTCCATCTGGATTTAGTATTTGACTAGCAATATCCAGTAATGCATGTCACAAAAAATGTACTACTCCCTCTGTAAATGAATACATGGTGTATTGTTTTATTCCTATTGGCGAGAGAACTTAATGTCTTTTTGCTAATTAATAGGATTACATGCAATGAACTAACCACTACATGTCATGTTTGGTACTCTCAAGTCATTGAAAGCATGCACGGCCCACATCTCTCATTGGTTGATATGTCACGAAATAAGAAACGAGGAGGGAGTTAATGTACCGTGCCTAAGCGTTTTGGGATTATTTGGTTCTCGTAAGATGAATTACACAACATTTTTGGTTACATGCATTAACATTTTATTAGTTAAATCAAATGTTAAAACTTGGCGCAAAATGCAAAGGGGACCAATAAACCAGTAAACCTCAAAGTTCTCTTGTTTGGCCCGAACTAGAGGTCCGGTGAGATGACTATACTGCACCGGCACGGAGGGGGACACAACTTCATTGACTTATTGCACCTGCCTTTGAGTGTATGACACATGGACCCAACTGGTGTGCAGTAGAGGGCCGAGGAGTAGATGGCCAACACGCACATGAATTCAACGCAGTCTGCACTTCTCATATAAAGGCTCCCCGCCAGTCCAATCTAGTAGAAAATCCTACGCACATACGCACCCTAACCAAGGGCAAGAGTGATCACTCCAATCGCATGATCAGTTGACTAGAAGCTAGACCCATGGCGGTGATGAGCGCGGACATCAGTCGGCTGTGCCATATGGTCCACGACGCCGGCCTGGGGCCCGGCACCGAGGAACGTCTCCAGGTAGTGCTTGAGGCCACCAGGGCGAGGGGCCGCTTGGACGACAGCTTCGTCTCCTTGTTCGACGAGGTCCTCGTCGGCTTCCTTGACAAGTTCACTGTCATCAAGAAGCTCGCAAACAACCTTGACGTATGCCTCCAGCCCACGTGCCCAGGCTCTGCGATGCCCGCCACCCTCAACAGCCTCTACGATGATGTCACGCCCAATATGCGACCCTATCGAAAAGGAACTCGAAGGTCCCACCAAGGATAGACCCGCATATTGAAACGCTTTTGCAAGGTGGATATCATTACATCAACATTACATAATAGATGGGGATACATACATAAGGCGTACAATGCCACACGAATACAACATCACAATGCATCAGAGCATCATCCGACTACGGATGAAACACAAACAGAAACTCAAACGACATCCACCCTACTAGCCCAGGGTGCCGACCTGGAACCTATCCCCTGATCGAAGAAGCAGAAGAAGAACTCGACGCAAGCAAGCATCACTC
This sequence comes from Triticum aestivum, assembly GCF_018294505.1. Classification (NCBI taxonomy): domain Eukaryota; kingdom Viridiplantae; phylum Streptophyta; class Magnoliopsida; order Poales; family Poaceae; genus Triticum; species Triticum aestivum. Next base: position 283,439,146 of record NC_057798.1, read on the forward strand.
TTGCGTCATGATCATCGCATAAACCTGTTCCTGCAACTGTTGTTGTAGTAATCTGTGAGCCACGAGGACTCAGCAATCCCATTACCATGGGTATCAAGACTAGCAAAGCTTAATAGGAAAGGAAGGGGTAAAGTGGTGAGGGAGCAGCAGCGACTAAGCATATATGGTGGCTAACATACGCAAATAAGAGCGAGAAGAGAGCAAATGGAACGGTCGGCAACTAGTAATGATCAAGAAGTGATCCTGAACTCCTACTTACGTCAAACATAACCCAGAAACCGTGTTCACTTCCCGGACTCCGCCGAAAAGAGACCGTCACGGCTACACATGCGGTTGATGCGTTTTAATTCGTATCTGGTGTCAAGTTATCTACAACCGGACATTAACAAATTCCCATCTGCCTATAACCGCAGGCACGACTTTCAAAAGATAATACCCTGCAGGGGTGTCCCAACTTAGCCCGTGACAAGCTCTCATCATCAACGAAGGAATAGACCTTCTCCCAGGAAGACCTGATCAGACTCGGAATCCCATTTTACAAGACATTTCGACAATGGTAAAACAAGACCAGCAAAGCCGCCCGATGCACCGACAAATCCCGATAGGAGCTGCACATATCTCGTTCTCAGGGAAACACCGGATGAGACTAGCTACGAGTAAAACCAACCCTCAAGTTGCCCCGAGGTGGCCCCGCAGGCAGCTCGGTTCGGACCAACACTTAGACAAGCACTGGCCCAGGGGGGGGGCTAAAATAAAGATGACCCTTGGGTTGGCCGACCCAAGGGAAAGGGTAGGTGGTGGTGAGGCAAATGGTAAAACCAAGGTTGGGCCTTGCTGGAGGAGTTTTATTCAAAGCGAACTGTCGAGGGGGTCCCATAAATCCCCTGACTGCGTAAGGAACTTAAAATCCGGGAACATAACACCGGTATGACGGAAACTAGGGCGGCAAGAGTGGAACAAAACACTAGGCAAAAGGCCGAGTCTTCCACCCTTTACCAAGTATATAGATGCATTAATAATATAAGAGATATTGTGATATCCCAACCAAAATCCTGTCCACCATGGAGAAATCTTCAACTTCACCTGCAACTAGCAACGCTATAAGAGGGGCTGAGCAAAAGCCGTAACATAGCCAAACAACAGTTTGCATAGGAAAGGTGTCAAAGGTTAGAGGTTCATGGCAATTTGGGATGGCTTGATGAGCAAAAGATAGGTAACGCAGCAAAGCGATAGAACGAAGCAACTAGCATAACAATGATAGTAGTGAGATCCAGGGTAGTGGTCATCTTGCTTGAAACCCCGCAAGGAAGAAGAACGAGTCCATGAAGAAGACGAACGGATGAAGCCACGAAGATGAACCAAGCGTAGACGAACGAATCCTCACGAGCGCAACGAAACGGGAACTATCGAGAAGAAACACACAACATAGTAAACACACCACACATGAACAAGGCATGATGCACGAACAAGCATGATGCAAGACAAGACTACATGAAGCTACTCATGGCAAGAGATGATGCAAACAAGAGCAACACACTAAGGCAAGTTTAAATGAGGCCGGGATCAACATATAACAATTCCGGTAAGTCCTCATATGCATATTTCGAAATTGGTCCAGATCTGAATAAACCTTATGTTCAAGTTGTTAAACAGCAAGTTAAGATTCACCAAAATGATCTACACGAGAATCTAGTCAAGTTACATATAAAGTTCATTTAGTTCGGAGCTACGGCCTAGAAGATATGAGCAAAACAAGTTAAACATGGCATTGATGCAAAATGCGCTCAAACATCAAGCAAACACCTCAAAACAAGTATGCAACATGATAATATGAAACCACATGCAATTCTAAGCAAGTTTCATATAGAGCACACTCAAAACAGAGCAACGGTTCAACACATGCACACTATACAAGTTTAAAGGACAAACTGTCCAAAACAGCAACTAGGCATATTGCAAGCATCAAAACAACATGCTACAGAACCCCAACATGAAAACAAAAGACATGGGCATCATGTACAGGTAAAGCACAACAAAACATGAACACTGAGCTATCTCCAGAAATCACTAGAACATGCTCAAACACACATGGTAAGATTGCAAGTTATAACAATTTCAGACTTTGCAGGAAATAACATCACGATGCAATGTTTAGAGCTATCAAACAACATGTTACAGGAACTTATAATAGCAAAACAAGACATGGCATGATTCTACTCAAAGCATAGATCAGAAGTCCCTTACTGACCATAAGCCAAAAAGGATCAGAAAATATGATGGCACCCACGTAAACATAGCAAGTTATATTACAGATTCATACATGGCAGAAACAGAATTATGAAGGCATGTAGATGAGCTTGTGCAACTCACTACAGATCATTACATGGCATGGCAAGGCACCCAACAGTAAGAAGACATATTTGTGAAGCTAAGCATGGCAATATCAAGGTCATAGGATGCATGGATCACTAGCAAAACACATGGGAACAAGTGAACTTAATGTAAACAGGCTGATAGCAACATTATGAAGCAACTTTGGAGCAAGATATGAACAAGCTACAGCAACCTATAAATGCAACCAGGGGCACGGATGTATAGAGTATGACATGTAGATCAAAACATGTTTATAGAACATCTCCAGATTATGCATAGAATGATTTGTAGCAACATGTTTATATAGCATCACGAAATAACAGATTCACTCTAGCAAAACAGCAACATCATGTACACCACTTAACAAGCTCGATTCACTCACCACAAGTCATTGCATGACAAGATAAGCATAGCATCATCATGAAGAAATGTTTGTGAAACAAACCAAGTCAAGAACAAGTCCATAGCATGCAAGGATCAACTACAACAAGCTTGGCCAAATTGAATAACATGTAAACAATCTTCCAGGAAACATTTTGAAGCAAAAGTAGAGCACGAAAATGACATGCTAGGCTACTCCATAATTGCAACAAAGGGCATGCATGGATATACAATAACCATGTGTTCAAAACACCCTTACTGAAGTATCTCAAAATATGCATGGATATCTCTGTAGCATCAAGTTTACATGGCATCAAAATAACAGCAGAACAGAGACTAAAATCAGCAACATCACGATGCCTAGTTTGCATGCTTGTGCTAGCCACCACATTGATCACAAAAATACATGGTAAGCACCTCTGTAAAGAAGACATGGCATAGTTCAAAACACATATAGACATCAACCTCATAGGATGCACACATCAATCATGGCAAAAATGATAAAAGAGCTCGTTCTGACAATAGACAGCAGAAAACATTATGAAGCACTCTTACAACAATGATTCAGGCATCTAGATGACCTCAAATGAATATGATGCAATGGAATGAAATGATGTGCTCGTCGAAGCGAACAGTTTGACATATTACACACACGAAACGGAGCTACGGATGCAGAGATTCGGCATGACGAACATGGCATGATTATTACTCAAAACTGGGACTTGGCAGAAAAACGACCTTCGGGATCTAGGGTTCCTCACGGGCACGCGAACCGAGGCGGCCAGAGTGCTCGCCGGAGTGGGCAGGGACGGCGGATCCGGCGGCGCCTCGCCGGATCTAAGGCGACGACGAGCGGGGAGGCGACCTTGGGCGGCGTGCGGGGCGGAGCCACGCGAGGAGCGGCGCCGGCGCGGGCGGCGCGGAAGGCGCGGCGACCGAGGCGCGGGGCGGCGCGGCGGCCGGCCGGCGGCGGCGGCGCCCGGGGCCGACCGAGGCGCGGAGGGACGGGCTCCGCGGCGTGGGGCGGCGCCCGCGGTCGACGGCGGCGCGGCGGAGTCCGGCCGGCGGTGAGGAGGCGGTTCCTGGCGGCGGCGGGCGGATCCCGGCGGTGGGGCGAGGTCGCCGGCGGGAGGCGCGAGGCGGCGGGGCGCGCTGGGCGCGGGGGCGGCGCGCGCGGGCCTGGGCGGGCCGCCCCTGGGCCCGGCGGGCCGCGGCGGCGGGGAGGAGAGAGAGGGGCCGGCGGGACACGTGTCAGCGCGGGAGTGGCTGCGGTGGCCGGGGCAGACGCGTCCGGCGCGGCGCGGAGGGGAAAAATTAGGGTTTCGGGGGAAAATCATCCGAAAATGGAGAGGGGAAGACGTTTTTATAGGTGGAGGGAGCTAGGAGAGTCCAAATGAGGAGCGGTTTTCGGCCACGCGATCGTGATCGAACGGCCGGGAGCATGGAGGGGAGTTTGCTGGGCTTTGGGCCACTTTGGAAGGGGTGTTGGGCTGCAAGACAAAAGATGCTTTACGGTTACCCGGTTAGCCGTTGGAGTACCAAACGACCTCCAAGTGGCACGAAACTTGACAGGCGGTCTACGGGTGCAATACCAAGGCCACTTGGCAAGCATCGGGCCATTCCGAGAAAGTTTAATACCCGCACACGAAGAGAGGCTAGAAGGGGACGCCGGATGACATAGAAGCGCCGGATTGCAAAACGGACAACGGGGAAAAGGCTCGGATGCATGAGACGAACACGTATGCACAATGAAATGCACATGATGACATGATAAAATGCAACACGCAAGCAAAAGACATGGCAACGAAGGCGAATAACTAGCGGACACCTGGCGCATCGGATCCGGGGCGTTAGAGATGACAACCTCTTTGACGCACTGGTGGCCCTGCGACAGCCCGCCGTCGCGCCAGAGGATGTCCACCTCAAGGCCGCGCTCGCCGGGCAGCGCCTGGCGCAGCAAGACACCATCAACATAATCACCCATGTCTTCTCACAAATCATCCACAAGGACTACTACATGCAAGAGGAGGACGATAGGACACTGGCCTTCTTGGACCGCATGGCAACATTGGACAACATTGTTCAGAAGCACGTTGAGCTCGCCGCCAACACCGCTGCTCCTCGCACGTCGGTTGGTGACCCGGCGCACTAGGGTGTGAGGATGTCGTTGATGGATCCATATGTATCTTTATCTTTCTGTCAAATCCATGTAGTAGTATATGTTACTACTAGTAATTATCTTACCTTCCGCATCAACTTCATAATTTTTGTATGTACTCCATACATGAACCGCGCCAAAACCAAACTTCTCATTACTCTAGGGAAAATCGTTATTTCTATCTATCGGCCGCGCCATGGAGTAGAACCAAATTTTACAAGTTACAAGTTCAAAAGGAAAAGCCTGCCGTGTTCGTGTCACACCCCCACATGGTTGGTCCAACATGCCACTCAAGGGGGAATGTGTGTTGTGTTGCATTTTCACTTACAAGTGGGACCGCAGTTGAGCAAACCGACTATCGGCAAACCCCCACCCCGCCCACCATGCGATGGCTGAGAAAATAGGAGGGAGAAGAGATGGCTGTAGCATGGACTCTAAGAAAATTGGTGTCGGATGGGACTCGTGTGGGTGGCGTGTGCCGTACTGCTAGACGTGAATGCTAGTTATGGCCCATGCCACCCCACTATATCGAGCCTATATCAAGGTGTTGGTTACGTAGAACAAATTTCCTGGAGTCCGTGCTCAGCCCTCCTCTATCTCCCTTCTCAGCCAGCCAGCAGACACGTGGAGCCAATCGTCTGTTTGCTCATATGACGTCCCACATGTTAGTGAAATGCAAGAGGACCCACTGAACCTGCACATCTTTCACCTCGACGTGCTGGTGATGAAAAACAAATCCAATAAAGATCTTCGATGGCCGCTTTTGGAGTTACTCAAGAGTAGTAAGATTCTATTTATAGTTTAACCCAAGATGCACATCACATGGCTTCAACTACCAATCCATTTTCTTGCGTGACACGACCTGGATGCTGGATGTCCCACGTGTCGGCAAAAGGAGGAAGAACTCAACCAAATCTTCGGTTGTGCTCTCAGATTAGACTAGCTGTGCTAACTTAAAATTTTATTGTGTAGAATGGATGCAAGTTTTGGTATTGGGAAGAAGAGTACATCGATATATTGATAGAGCACAATTTAGTAGATGTTCTAGCACTTTTAGCTAGCATAGAGGCTAGAGATGAGACTAGTGCACGTGTTGATAGAATAGAGGCTAGACATGAGACTAGATGCAAGGAAGCAATGTCTACTTCTTTACACTCGAAGAAGAAAGAAGCACGCAAGATCGAGCCTCCGCAAATCAACAATGAATGCATCAAGAAGGCACTAATCCAACTTACAGGAGTAGTTTTGGAAGTTGGATATCTTCTAAAATGTATTCTTGTGGTTCTTGTTTTCTTTGGTCTTGCTTTTCTAGTCAAATTTTGGTGATGTATTTCCATGTACCAAAAATCAATGATGAAAAAAAGATATGTGTTTGCAAATAAAAATGTACGCGGCCAGGATGTGTCCGCGCGTTCGGCGCACGACCACGACATCCGAGAAATGGCCCGGACACGAACCGATTGCCCTACCCAAACGGACAGAATCCAGGAAAAATGGTGGTCTGATTGGGGTCGTGCGTTGGAGTTGGCCTTACAAGTGGGACCGCAGTTGAGGAAACCGACTATCAGCAAACCCCCACCTCGCCCGCCGCACAATGTCTGAGTTAGAGAAACGACGAGGTTGAAGAGATAGTTGTAGCACGGACTCCAAGAAATATGGTGTCACATGGAAGTCGTGCTGGTGGCGTGTGCCATACTCCTGGACGTGAATGCTTGTTCTGGCCCATGCCACCCTACTACTCCTATATAGTATCGAGGATTCGAGGTGCTGGTTACATACAGCGAACACATTAACATATGGCCTACCTCACACTATGGCCAAATTTCTTGGAGTCTGTGCTAGGTTAAAAAGTGTTTTTTGTGAGGGTGGTGGCTGGTCTCAAGTTTAAAACTTGTTGTATTATGTATATGTAGACGTAGAGATAGTGTAGTAGTTTTGAAAGTTTGAACCCAAACATCAGAATGCAATTGCTACGAGACTCATCCGAGAACCTAGGATGATGGGATTCATAGCTACAGTAAAAACACCCTCCTGACGCGCGAAGCATGTGAAGCTAGTAAAAATAGTGTACTATTGTTGATTGGCCTCATCCGATAACCTGTTGCAATGCACGCACAATTATGTATTCGGAAAAACATTTTTTTGCCTTGTTGCAGCACCCACTCAGAGAAGCGACTCAAAATCCACTCATAAATTTAGTAAGTTTATCACATGCATATCATTTTATTACATACAAAAGGTCATCAACCCACAACGACAAGGCGGATACATTATAAATATTAAAGATTTCATCACACAACAAATAACAAGCAATGAAATGAACTTCAGCTCAACCACTCGTCGACGTTGGAAATGCATGCTTTGAACTAGAAGTGATTCTATGGGAAGGGCCAACTACTGTCAATCTCGAGACCAACGCATGACTGATCATCTAGGCTGAAGTGGCCTATGTCAGGATGCATATTGTGAATGCCACAATAGGGAAGCAGAGCAATGTCCGAGGTATAGATACAATTTCTTCTCATAAATGGTAGTAATGTTGTGTCAACAACAGCTGGATTGCCTTTCTCCATCATTGGATAGTTTTGTCCAAGGAAGAGCGAATTTCCTTCAAGACTATCAATACTGAACCAGTGAGAAGGTGCTGGCGCTAGCACACTAGTATCCATCCCAAATACCCTGCAACGGATGTTGGAATAGGTCCGGAGAGTGCGACCATGCGAGACAACACCTGCTTCCTTAGTATCATCAGCAGTGCCTTGTACACAGACAAGAAGAGGTGATCCATCAAAATAAGTTTCCAGGTGCCACTGAGTATATGGGTCCTCATGCTCGTGATCATCATCATCATCATCTCCCCCATGGTTATAAAACTTTTCAAGTATAGGTGGTGGAATGTTCACAGGATCTTTGAAACACAAGGAGGTTAATTAGTAAAGGGAAACTAGCTAACCCGCATGCATGTGGATGAAACAATTATAATTATGATGGAAGACAAATGTACCGAAAGCATAAGGATTCCATGCAAAAGCAGTGCCACGAGTGGTGGCAACAAACAAAAGACCCTCGTATTGAATTGCATCATAGTACACATCAATGTATAATTGTATATAAACTGATTTTTGAGCAATATCCATCCAGTCGAACCATGAAGGAAGGCAACAAGCTTGTCGGAGATAGTAACAACTCCATAGTTTGTGTAATGCCAAGAGCGGTTGGGAACTCGACAAATTGCTATCTTCCATAGACGACAGTCACCATGATCGTATTTGAACGTGTGTAGAATACCGGTGTGTCAACCTCCGGGCAGTCTGAGATTTTTGGAAGTGGAACCCGGTGATGAATGTACATATTCACAAGTTTCCACTCACAGTTGGACCCAATATAAACAACCCAATCTCCATTTGCGCCTGCCCAAGCCTTACCCTCAAGCGATGGCATCTTAACATCACACGTATCATTATCAAGCGGCATCAACTTGCACAAGGCGAGGCCTCTGTCGTCCGTGCGCCGGTCAGTAGGGTCACGACGAAGAAGATATGGGAGATCAAACCGCTCCTAGACCCTTGGGTTCCTTGTAATGATGTTACTAATTGAGTCAAGAATGGTCTTGAATGAACCTGCCATGCTTGCCGAGGTGATGATGTCGCACCGATCAATGAGTCCCTCCACCACGTCATCTTTCAGATCGGGGCAAGAATAATGGGGTCATTTCCGGCCTGTTCCCTCCATCGAGAAGACGATCGAACAATGGCAGAAGGAAGGGTGAAGGCAAATGGAGGAGGGAGGAAGAGCATGCCACAACAGTTCCAAATTGAGAAGGAAAGGCGAAGAGGTGGTGGACGGTTGCCACGGTACACAAAGAGGCGCCCCGGCCTACATAGACGTCTGTTAGGAAATTGTAGAAAAGGACTCGCCGTCGTCTCACTGACATGTTGGAACGGGACCACATGTCAACGAAACATGGTGTACAATTTCTCGTGCAAAATTTGATCTGGCCGCGTTGGCCCGAGGTGCCGCATTAGTTATCGACCTTTATTTATTTAACATACAATCTGAGTGGATAGCTCCTGTGGTCATCACACATGAGCAGATATATAGGTGGGCTAGGTGGGCAGGCGGCAACAATATGAGTGCGAAAAGAGTTGATCCAATGCTTGGTTTTGTTTGGATTTTCCAACTATGACCATTGGATAGAGTGAATCAATGGCTTACGTTCAAAGTTATTCTCATACTATAGAATGGTATAGGAACGTGGAGAGATTTGGTTGATTTTATATCGCTAAATAATATAAAATATTATGAGTGCAGCCGCTCCACCGTGAGGTTTGTTGCTCCTTCTCGGTCATCGGGAATCTATGTTCTTCCACTCTTTCGTTTAAGACATGATCTTTGTTCATCCTTTTGCCGACACGCAGGACATCTAGCATCAAGCTGGATGTGTCATGCAAGAAAAAATGGAGATATGCAGTGTGTAAGTGAGTCGTGCACTTCGATGACACCTAGTACTACGCAATATTTTTTCTCCTCGATGGCACACGATTAGTGCACACACTCAATGACAAAGCACGGGATGGTAGCCATGGACATGGTCGGCCCTTTTTGAAGAGAGTACTAAATAACTTTGATGTGTCCCGTCAACTCGACAAGAAGCTTGCTTACTATGCCTTCACCCTCGCCAACGAGTGCGCGGTGGCTTGCAACACGAGGAGAAACATTTGCTTACAAGCGGTGGATGTGCAATAGTTCATTTGGTGTCAGATTGCTAGAAGTACTTATTTAGTACCATCATTATTGTTCGACTTCCGGAAGAGGAGAAGAGCCAAGCGCAAGGTCACCTACTAACCTAGTACAATACTACTATAGCCAAAGCTGGTCCACCTTTTTAGAGCATGGTAAATTAATATAGGCAGCTCTTGCAGCAGCACATCATTTAGAGCAAGTACTCTCTTCGTAGGAACAAAGGAAGTGAAACAAAAGTTGGAGTGGATGCTAGATTGCCAATTAAAACGTGATTACATAGGAAAAAAATCCTATAGCATTCTATTTTATTAATCAAATGATCAATGTAGGAAAATTATGAGTGGGGTCTCTCCAACACTGTTCCTCGGCTCGCACCTAGCATCACGGTGGTCGAACTTGGAGTCATTCATCTTGTACACGTGGCATCTCAGATGTGGACACAAGGTGACGCGACCTCTCACTTCGTCCACCATTTGAAGCAGCGCGCCGGTGGAGGGCTAGCATACTCCAATATTAGGTTGGCTCTATGTTATGTGGCAACTTCATATACTAACTGGATGCTGGCTATACTACTACGGTACTCACACTCCAAGAAGTGACTCGGAAACCATTCATAAATTGAGTTTATGACATGCATTTGCAAATGTACCATTCATTAGATATAACAAGTCATCAACATAGAACAACAAAGAGGATACATGTTGGATTATAGATTATTTCCAACAAAACATTCTACAAATACTAAAGTTTTCATCACACAACAAATAACAAGCAATGAAATGAACTTCATCTCAACCAATCCTCGACGTTGGAAACACTTGCTTTTAACCATAGGTGCTCTAGGAAGGCCCAGCTATTGTCAATATCGAGAGCAATGCAGGACTGGTCATCCAGGATGAAGCGGCATATATCAGGACCAGGGTAGGGAACCACTGCAATGTCCAAGGTATAGATACAATTGCTTCTCATAAATGGTAGTAACGTTGTGTTAATAGCAGCTGGATCGCCTTTCACCATCATTGGATAGTTTGGTCACTAGGGAGAAGGTGTTGGCGCTGGCACACTAGTATCCATCCCGAATACCCTGCAACGGGTGTTGGAATAGGTCTGGAGAGGGCAACCATGGGAGACAACACGTGCTCCCTTAGTAGTAACAATCTCAGTGCACTATATATAGACAAGAAGAGGTGATCCATCGGAATTAGTTGCCAGGTGCCACTGAGTATATAAGTTCTGCTCGTCCTCATGCTCGTGATCATCACCATCGTCATCTCCCCCTTGGTTATAATTTTTTTCAAGTATAGGTGGTGGAATGTTCACAGGACCTTGGAAACTCAAGAAGGTTAATAGTAAAGGGAAACATACTAACCCGCATGTGGAATAAACAATTATAATTACGGTGGAAGACAAACATACCGAAACCACGAGGGATGCCATGCAAAAATAGTGCCACGAGTGGTGGCAGAAAACACAAGATGCTCGTATCCAATTGCATCACAGTACTCATCCGTGTACAAAAATTGATTTTTGAGCAATATCCGTGGATGAGCCGTGGAAGCAGTAACCACGACAACAAGCTTGTCAAACATAGCAACAACTTCATAGTTTTTGTAATCCCAAGAGAGGTTGGGAACTTGACAAATTGCTATCTTCCATAGACGACTGCCACCATGATCATATTTGAACATATGTAGATCATCTGTGTGCTCAACCTCAGGGCACCCTTAGATTTTTGGAAGTGGAATCCGCTGACGAATGTACACATTCACAAGTTCCCACTCGCAATTGTACCCAATATAAACAACCCAATCTCCATTTGCGCCAGCCCAGGCCTTACCCTTAAGCGATGGCATCTTGACATCACACATATTATTATCAAGCCGCATCAACTTGCACAAGGCGAGGCCTCCATCATCCGCGCCCATGCGAACATGCTTATATCAAAGAAGATAAGGGAGGTCAAACCGTTGCTGGACCCTTGGGTTCCTTGTAATGATGTTATTAGTTGAGTCGAGAATGGTCTTGAACGAGCCTGCCATGCTAGTCGAGGTGATGACGCCGCACCGATCAGTAAGTTCCTCCACCACGTCATCTTTCAGATCGGGGCAAGAATAACGGGGTCGTTTCTGGCTTGTTCCCTCCATGGAGAAGACGACCGAACAATGGCAGAAGGAAGGTTGAAGGCAAATGGAGGAAGGATTAAGAGCGTGCGACAGCAGTTCCAAATCAAGAGGGGACGACAAAGAGGAGGTGGACGGTTGCCACGGTACACGAACAGGCGACCCGACCTACATAGACGTCCGTTCGAAAATTGTACAAAAGGACTCACCGTCATCTCATTGACATGTTGTAACGGGACGACATGTCAAGAAACATGGTGTGTCATTTCTCGTGCAAAATTTGATCTGGCCGCGTTGGCCCAAAGTGTCGCATTATTTCTCAACTTTATTTTTTTAATGGCGTGCCGTTCAGTTTTGAAGCATGACTAACTGGTACTGTATGCAGAGAAAATATAAACTACTCTACCACTACTCCACCTCTAGAACTAGTAGTATAAAAAAGATATATAGGCTGGAGCTTCAGTGCTTTCTTGCTAAGGGCTGCCCACTTGCTTCTCACACTATCACCCTCTCTCCAGATCTAAAAAGACAGCCTCTCTCTCCCTCCTCACCGGTGGTCATAGATCCGTCGGGGAAGAAAAGGACGTGCATCATTGGCGCACTCATCGTCGGTGAGCGAGGTCACTGACAACAAGGCCGTCCTCTCAGACCTAGCGCCCGCACGGGATGGCCTCCGTCCCCAAGCTTGCTGCCGTAGTGTGTGCAGAGGACGACGACCATGAGCGAATCCACTTCCCGCCGACCCTCATGTATGCTACCTCTTTTCGAACCATACCCTTGTTCTACTGCCCCATCTGCCACGTCGCTGCATGTGGATCTTTTTCCACTCCACCATCTTCCCAATTTGCGATCCTCTACTCTGCTGGTCACGCAGACGAAAACCTTAATTTGCATTATTAAAGGAAACCCTACTTCATGCATACTAATCCATGTCTGGGTTGAATAAGGAAAGGAAGGGATACTGTACTGTCCAAGAGAGTAGGCATCGAACCCGCATCTAGGTTAAAAAGGGGGAAATCAGTAGCTAAGGAACGAGTCTCGTGTCTCTTGGTTGAAGAAGGGTAGAAAGGCATGACAACGCAATAGAGAATGACCAGGTCGATCGGTTTGTTCTCCTCACATAGGAAAAAGGTGGGTAAAGAGAACAAAAATGGGACTTAGTCCACATATGCTGCCTGGATATTTGTTGCTCCGGGCAACCATACCTCCCTCACCACTCTATGCCTCTGTGGAGGTACATCATACTGGCGCGCCCACTGTCCGAATGGGCCTCCCATCCTCTTATTGCCTCTTTTTTGCTGTTAGTATAACGCCAGCTATCAAGTCAAGCAATGCTGCTGCTAAAGTGATGCCACATTTAACTAATGCCACACTTAGTCTAATGCCACCGATAAATTTAAGCAATGCCATTTAATGTCACTGGATTATTTCAGGGTTAGCTGTTGATTGTGGATGTATTAAAGATTTTTCAGCGAAGGTATTCTAATGTTGTTGCACAGCCAGTATACCAACGATGAATCTTGTTACTACCTTCAGATTTTTGCACTGTTAATGCTTATAGATTACATACCTCACTTTCATGAGATAATTCAATTTTTTTGTACAGTGTCAAGAGGAAAGGTCAAGAGTGGGCACCTCCTCCTCTGGCTGTTCTCTTGATTTGTTCGATCAAGTTTTTATGTTTGACCGATTATCAAGATTGGGATAGCAATTTTGAGGCCCCCTCGAGTTCGAAATGATATTTACCTTGAAGGTACATGGTTTGCAATTTTTTATACTGTCATTAGTTAATAATGCTAGTTACCTTCAGAGTTTTCTATTTGGTTTAATGCTCTTGCACAGCTAGTATACCAATGCTGAAACTTGTTACCTTTACATTTTGTATTATTAATTCTTATAGAAATCTTCCAGTGCTAGAGCTTATGGAAATCTGTTCAGTAAAACCATTATACTATACCCTGTAATAAAATAACTACTCTACTGTTGCACTAGCCACTGGATTAGTGTATATTTGTACTATTCGAATGGTGTTTCATTAGCGTATGGACATATATAAAGTGTAGCAAGCTTTCCTAGATATGTGCTCAAGAAAACTACTACTTGTTTTTCTAAATACTAGACTTTTGGGTACTTTAAATTGAACTGTGAAAACATCTTATATTAAGGAACAGAGGGTGTAGAGTTCACTCAAATTATCCCGGTAAAGCTAGTCACACCTTTGTTAAAATTAATGTTCATTATGTTGTTGGAGGAGGTCTGTATGTTTGTCTCTAATGCCTGTCGACTACATACCTGACACCATGATGTAATGTTAAGTCATTTCCTTTTGTACAGTGTCACTGAATTGTCAAGGCGGTGATGGCATTTTATTTTAGTTGAACTGCACAAAATATGCTTAAAAAGAGGAAAGGTCAGGAATGGGCCAATTTTTCAGAAAAAACTATGTATGCCTTCCTGACATCAGCCGATGTTGCCTTATTTATTCCTTCAAATAGGTGGTTAGAAACAGTCTTGCTACCTTTTCCCATAAGAAACTGGAATGCTTATGTCTGCGAGTCTATGCTTCAACTAGTGCCACTTTTATAGTAATCACACTTTCAATATCTATGCAAACAGGGATGCTCGATTTTAGTGGAACTGCACAAAAAGTCCAAATGGTTCAACATTAGGAGCATGTTTTCTTCCAAACCTTTATATCCAATTGGTGGCAATATTAGCTGTTCATTGCGAAGGTACATGGTTTGCTACTATCTTGCTACTCTTTTTGTACTGTCATTAGATAGTAATACTAGTGGTTTGATGTGAATTCATTGGCAGGGTGGACCTACATTGGAGGTGCAGGATAGGATTCAATGATTGGATGCTCAATTTTGGTTGTACCGATTTCACCTCTTCCATCATCGCGAACATGGATACCCTTGGTCTGATGAAGAATAGGCGCTATATTTCTACTCTAAACCAGCAAATCAATTTACTGTGAAATTGTCTAGGGCAAAACATGACTGTATCAAAATTGTCCAGTGCAAAACATGATAGATGCTAAGCGGAAGAGACGTGTTTAAACCAAAAATACAAGGTGGGTATATGTTTACTAGCTGCTTGATATTTGTGCAGATAGAGATGTCTGCCCGTTGCTATTTGGCAAACAAACAAAGTGATCACAATTTCGGTTGAACTGCACAAGAGAATAGTATAGTCACTACATGCAGTTCCATTTGAAAATAAACACAGAAAGATTGGATAGTCACTTCATGGACTGCAGAAAAGTAGTACTATACTATTTATTAGCCAACACTAGGTGCTTCATTGCTTTGGTCTGATTATACAATGGGCATCGTTTTGCCTAAGTTAAAGTTTGTATTCCAAAAATAGTCTCACCGTGTGACCGAGAGAAGACCAAATCATATTGCAGTGGATGTTCCTCCATCATGTGTGGTTCATTCTCATGGTTCCAGCTGTTGGTGAAACCACTTGCGTTTGCAAGAGGAATTGTAGACTTCACAAACAAATTTGTCTTTCACTCTGTACTGAATGTTGGCGAAGAGAAGCATCCATGTTAGTAGGAAGAACATATGTTTTTTCTAGATCTTTGCTTTTGGAGCTACATATTTGTATATGATCTATGAATCATTGAGATGCATTAACATGTTGATCTTATGTATGGGAATTGTACTAGTTGGTTTTGAATTTGGGCTACTAATGTGAACATATTACAATGCCAGGCCTGTGGGTCTCGTGTGAACATTTCGAACGGATCGACTCTTACTGCTGTGCACAGCATGATCCTTATTTCTGTGTTCTCAGTGTTTACAAGTTACTAACAGTTCCTCATTTCTGTTCGCTCAGTGTTTAGAAGTTACTGATCGATCACTAGCTAGCCTACTAATGTGCTCCTGGCAGTTTTAGTTGCGACGCAAGATTTGAAGTGGCAGTTTTTTGAATAAAAATGCCTACCTCTGAAGAAACTGACAAGCTGAACGAAGGAATTGCTCGATCGGGTTTAGTAATGTGTAGCCTCCAGTGCAATTGCTTGGGTTCAGTAGGCGAACGCCTCGCTCGGGTTCTGTTAGAGCCCAACGCCTTGCACCTACGCGCGTACGTCTACGAGAGAAACACACATTGCTCGGCCCCCGACCACCCACCATAACCGGGAACTCTTAGATATTTTCCGCCCTTGCTTCTACCACGGTTTTTTCCGTCATGCACGACCCAAAGAATGTCATGTAGCTGCATCTCCGGCCCGCCCATGACGAAAAGCCCATTTTCTGTCATGATTTTTTCATAGAAGTTGGAGCCCACCACATATATGATGATACCGGGTTTTGTTTCAATTATCGTCATAGATGTGTCATAAGCATGACAGAAAAAAAACTCGTCCGGCCCAAAATGTCACGGATGTGTCTTTTTTTTGTAGTGAGGTTGGTGAGGTGGCAGGAGTCGAGGTGGCGGAGTGGCTGGCAGCTGCCCCCCATGCCCCCGAGCCTCATATGGACCGGTGCCTCCGTAGGCGTGCCAGCAGTCATGGGGCAGAAGCCCCCAATCTAGCGCCGGTCGCCAAGAGGGTGAAGAAGACCACCACCAAGGTCACCAATGTGGACGTGGTGCTTCGCCAATCTCCCCGTCTCCCCAGGATCAAGACCTCTTTCGCCGGGCGAGCGGCGGTCGTGGAGGATGATTCCGAATCCAGCTCGAACTTGAGTTCTTCACAGAGCTCGTCTCCACCTGATCCCCCGACTTCGTGTCGGGCGCCGAAGCTGCCGGAGAGCTCTGCCCCTCCGCCCCCGAAGAGGATACGGGAGCCCTCAACTCCCATGGAGTTCAACTTGAACTCCTTGCTTATCGAAGAAGAGTAAGGAAGATTCTTCTCTTCCTGAATAGCTCCGATCTGCTTGATTATCCTTGTTGGCTAACCTCATATTTTTCTTATTGTCCCCAGGGGAGAGGAGGAGGACACGGAGGCCCTTATCTACCGCTCCCGGAAGAGGCTCCGACGCATCGGGTCTATGGAGATCGCCGGGAGCCCGGTATTGGCGGAGGGTGATGTGGGAGAGATCGAGCCAATTCCCCAGTCCAGCCCCCGGCCCGGAAGCAGGGACTTGGTTCTCCCTCCCGACAGCGGTGGTGGGTTGATGAAAGACAAGCCTCTCCTAGAGGGGCATGTCTCTTCTACCGACCGAATCAAAGACCCCCCCGGTAGAGCCTTTCATGGGAAAGACCGCACTGAGGGTTGCCGGGGCTACCGCGACAGAAGGTGAAGTGCAGATCCCGACAATGGGTACTGCCGGGGAAACCGGTGGCCCCCACCTGGCAGGCTTCCCCACGTACTCCACTTATGCCTTTCTCCTTCTTCTATTTCCTTTTTTCCCTCTTCTGATTTCTTCATTACTTCAATCTTCTGCTTCCTTGTTGTCCTCTGTTTTTCCCACTCACAGGCCACCAAGCCGAAGAGTCAAAACCACTGGAGGTGGCAATTGACATAGACAAGGCTGCCGCAGAAGAGGCCGTCGAGATTGCTGCCGTAGAAGGACAAGGCCTTGCCACCGGGGATGCCCAGGATTCCTTGGCGGTAATCGAGCATCCCTTGGTGGAGGTCCAGCGAGAGGGGGTGGTGGTCGAGGTGAAAATTCCCCTCCAGACCATGGATCCACTCCCTTCCCCTAGGGTCACTCCAAGCATTCCGCCACCTCCCTCCAACACTCTGGCCATGG
Organism: Triticum aestivum; assembly: GCF_018294505.1. Taxonomy (NCBI): domain Eukaryota; kingdom Viridiplantae; phylum Streptophyta; class Magnoliopsida; order Poales; family Poaceae; genus Triticum; species Triticum aestivum. Next base: position 283,456,629 of record NC_057798.1, read on the forward strand.
TGTTGTCTCTGTCTGGGACTGGAACCTCCGGCCCATCCTTGCCGACGAGCGCTGAGCTCGGCGAAGAACTTCAACGTCTCTTGGCGCTGTTGTCCGAAGAAGCTAGGGAGGCCGACGACTCGACTGTCGTCGTAATGGAGTTGTCCTTCTTGGAGTCCGTGGCGATAGGCGTGAGTGAGATGCATGCCGGCACAACCAGAAATGGTAGGCGCTCAAGGAGCAGCTTGAGTCCGTCGACAGGATGAACTAGAAGCTGAAGGATAAAGGCCTGGAGCTGCGTGAGTGGTATGACAAGCAATTCAAGGTGCTCTTGAGGCAGCAAGAGGCGCTCCCGATGACGCGGGACGATGTCATAGCCTGTGGGGTGCTCTTGGCAGATTGCAAGGCATCCCTGGACGCCAGGGAGCAAGAGACCACCCTCCGGGAGGAGAAGCTCGAAGCCACTCTTCGCGCAAAAGATGATGACTTGGAGGCTCTTGTTCGCCAGCGCACTAAGGATCTGGAGGACAAGCATGGAGCGGCCCTGGACACCGTTGCCACGGAATCTGCTGCCCAACTGAAGAATCTCACTAATGACCTGGCTGCCGCGTCTGCCGCCAAGACCAATCTTGACCAGCAGGTGTCTAAGCTGGCGGAAGATCTTGTCGGGAACGCCAAGGAGCTAGAAGCTCTCAAGGAGGAAGCATGGAAGGCAGAGGCTCTCTTGTCCCACATGCAGTCGCAACTCTCCTCCAAGGCTCAAGACCTCGACACTGCCAACAACACCATTGCTGACATGAAGGCCAAGATCGGGTCCTTGGGGAGTGCGGCAGAGTCCTTCGAATCCTGTCAACAGCTACTGTCCAAGGATCTGGACACTGCCAGGCGCCTCTAGAAAGATGCAGAAGCCAAACTGGAAAATAAATCTGAGCAAGTCAACCTCTGGATCAGGAGCTTGATTAACGTCGCCAAGCGCCTCACTGCCCAGGCTGTGGCGATGGGTATGGATGGCCCAACTTTCTCGGTCAGCCAGCACGAGGTCCCAAGCGCCAAGTTGGGGGTCTTCTTTAATGAGCTAATCCAGAAGCTGAAGGCGCATGAAGAAGGGAGGGCCTTGCGCTTCGCGACCGAGTCCTGGAAACTTGCCCGCAATGCCCTCTTCATGGTTCTGAGCAACATCGCTTGCCGCCACCCAGACCTCGACCTTGATGATGGATTCAGGAAGCCGCTAGTAGGTCCTGATGCCACACCTGCTAAGGAGAAAGCCACCCCCTAGCCGCCAGGGTCCTTCAACTCAAAGATGCTTCGTCTGGCCGCCATACCAAGTGACGGGTCGCTGCCATCCCTATGTCGTTTTGTAATAAAACATAAAGTTCGTTTTGTGTTTAGGCACTATATTCCTTGCGTTTGCATGAAACTATTACTCTTTGCTGAATCATTAAATGCGCGTTTATCCCTTTGAGCTTTTTACGCTTGTGTTCGCATGATCAATTACTATTTCTGTTTTGGATGCCTGCCAGTATCATATTGCCACAATTGTCGTAAGGGTCTAGCGCTTAGCAGTCATTTTGGCGTGGATGCGTCTCGGCAGGTTTTTCCTAGGCAACTCTTGATGCAGGCTCTCGTCCCACGAGCATGGCTCGGGATAGGACGTGGTGCGATCAACGAGCCTGGCCAAGGTTCCGTCGTATTAAGGCTGTCACAATACGAATGCTCGCCGAAGCCAAAGGGATAAACAACTGTAAAATCTTAAATGTATCAGCAAGAAATGATGGTGTAAACTTAGCTTTTTATTCTTGGTTCCTTTTCTCTTTGCCGGGCCACGCGTGCTTGGTTCACTTGCAACGCCCAGAGGAGCATAGCTGAACAGGTAACTTCCTTGTTCCCGGCAGCGACCGATATGCGCCAGATGTGCGTGGCGGGTGGCGGGTCACGGTGTCAGGCCCCTCTATCCCTCCATCCCTTCCCCCTTTCTCCTTCAAAATAGTCAGGCGGCGACCGTTGCGCGGATTGTATCCATGCAGACGGCCTTGACGTAGCACGTTGGCTGAGGCATCATCCAGCGGATTCATTCCCGCACCTTGCTCAGGATTCCCCAAAGTAGGGTGAATACTGGACCGAGCATCGCGTGGAAACCATCGATGTTGATGACGCCAGGGCAAAAATGGCTCGACTGCTGGCGAAGTGAAGGATGGAGAAGGGAGGGGCCTTGCGCTTGCATGCATTGCCTTCTTCTTTCGGACAATGTCCGAACAGCGGGCGCACGTGGGCTGCTGAGGGGTGCATGTCATTGTTCTGCATTAGTCTCCTCCGTACCTGCAGGTATGGCGGGACACGGAGATGAAGTAAGTCGGGCATAGAGATGGCCCCACTTGGTCTGTCTTCATAGGCGTCGCGGACGCCAAAAGCTTCGAGCGGGCTACCGCGGACAGGGCACGCTGCACATGGCCTTTAGTTTGCACAAGCGCGCTCCCCCTACCTGGCGCGCCAAAGATGTCGCGGGAAACCATGGCCACCTATGGGACCAGATGGCCCCTTGCTGGTTCGGCAGAGGGGACGTCGCGTTGGATAAAGAGCAGAGGAGCGTGGGGTGTAACACCCTGGATATTTCCCTTTTCTTTTTCTGATGATTTTCATGGATTTATTGATTTGATTTGCTTTTCTATGGTTATGTGGTTCTCAAACATGGGAATATCATGTCTTCCTAGGTTTTATAGTGACTTGTCATCCCCAAAACCATCCCTAGATCATGTCATTTTCATCCTAGCCCAAATCCCAATATTCTTTTATTGAGAAGATTCCTTTTCTGTTAAAGGAGTCATCCTATTTGCCCTAGGTTGTGAAGCAACCCATCTTTATGTCCCTCCAAAAATTCCCAAATAATTCTCATCATTTTTTTGGGTCCTATCTTGATGAAATATGGAAAAACTTTTCATTGGCATGTTAAAAAATCATCCACCAATAATTCTTTTCCTATTCTGCCCTAAGTGGCACTTTGCAAAGCAAGTGCTATTTATCATTGCTTGATTGCCTTCAAACTTTTTGGACATCTTTTCCTGTCCATATCATTGCACCATGCCAAAATTCAACTCAATTTGCCTAGTAAATATTCCCGAGCAATTTTTCAAAGTTCCTGTCTAAGGGAAGTCGTTGTGAAGGAAGTAATAGCTAGGCATATCCAAATGAGTTGAAATTTTGCAAGATCCTTCATATGATCAAATCATGACTCGCCACCAAATTTGAGCTCATGTAACTCATTTATGTGAGCCCAACTCCAAATCTTGTTTTCTGGTCAGACTTTCATTTTGTGAAGGAACTTATTTTATATTGCTTCATTTAAGCTGAAATTTTTTCAGGACATTCTCCTATCCATATCAACTCCCTCCACCAAGTTTTGGCTCAATCCATTACTCCATTTGCCCTGTGCAAGTTTTCCAAAATTCTGTCCAAAGAGATGCTTTGTGAAGCAAGTGCCACTTTGGTAAGTCCAAATGGCATGAAACATTTTGGGCATCTTCGTATACTCAAATCATTGGGCCATAACCATTTTCAGCTCATGAAAATCATTTATATGAGTGCTACTTCATATTTCCCAAATCTGACCATTAGGGCCCTCTCTACAGCAGTGCACTCTAGAGAGCTCCTCTTGGTCCGATTCTGGGCCACCACAGTCACCTTGGCATGTGATCAAGCCATGCCAAAGCTCAGCCCCTGCCTCCTCCTGGATTTGTTCCCCTGCATCACAAACACCTTGCTGCCACAATACTTTGGAGCCTTGTGCTAATTACTTCTTTGCCGCTGGACCGAATTCTTTCTGCATTTGGACTAAGGGTATCAGGGTCCATCTACTGGACATGATTTGGCTGGACAGAGTGCATCATGTGCGCCAGTGCACGTGGTGACTATGCGGTCTGGCATGCAAACATCATGCTCTCGCACGTTGTCGTCCCTATTCCAGCCTCCTTCCTCCTCGTCTCGACGTCCCTATTTGTCCTGGAGCTAGCTCATGACCTCCTGCATCGCCCCGCATCGCTGCCCTACCCTGAATCACTGCAGTCTGGTCGTCATCGTTGCGCCCGTGCCACAACCGGCTCTGTCCTCCAATGTTGGGTAGTTGGATCTCGCCCTGAGATCAAGAATGCTCCTCCTCGACTATATATAGCACCCCCGGGTCCTTCCGCACCTCACCACTCCCTCCCTCGCCTCATTTGATCACTAGCATCACCACATCTCGCCGGAGTTCGCCTCTGTCCTCCATGGCCGCCTCGGCCTCGGCTTGATTCCGGCCAAATCAAGCCCCCACCTTGCCATTCCAAGCTGTCCACTGAGTCCCCCTCGTCTCCGCGAGCCACCCCAACCCCTCGTTCGTTGCCGGCGAGCCTCGTGGCCGCGTGTCCCAAGTCCGGCCGCCGCCTCCGCCGTTCGGCCACCTCATCGTCCGGCCGCCCTAGCCACTGCCTCTCCACCCCGACCTCACTAGAGTTCTCCCCACTCCTCTGCGAGCCGCCCCACACTCTTACCCCTCGCTGGAGCTGCTCGTACCACCGAAGATCATCACTCTTGCCCCTCGCCGCAACCTTGCCTCCTCCCCACGCCTCCCCGGCGGCCACCTCCTCTCTAGATGGGTGCGCCAGGCACCGCCGCACCCGCTGGTGGCCTTGGCCGGAGCCACCCGGGCCCCTCGCGGGCATCGCCCCTCCCCTGCTCGTCCTCTGTCTCGATCGGGACATAGGGAGGAGGAAGAAGATGAGGCCCGTGCCCCCCTGCTGCGTGGACTCCTCGTGTAAGTGACACATCCCCGGGTCCATTCATTTTTAAGAGGAAGCGTATATCCACAAATACGCTTTCACCTCTGGAAAATGTCTTCTTCTTCTACTTCGGCTAAAAATACGCTTTGTGGTTCAGAAATCGTATATCTCTAAAAAGCAGGTTCTGTTTTTCCTCCCAGGGACCTGTTTGCTGAAGATTTTTCACATATTGGTCCCTCTTCTACCACCCTCCTTATCTTCACGACCGTAACTCCGATCAGGTGAAACCAACGCTCACGTCTTCATCTCATCGAGCTCTTTCTGTTGGTAACATTTTCACTAGGTGGTCCCACAGTGAAAATGACCATTTTGCCCTTGCCTCTAATCAGCCCCCTCTAAGAGAGAACCGTTCGACGTTTTGTTTCACCGCTTCACCGCACTTCTCCCCGGAGTCTCCGTCACCCCCAGGCAAGACACAATAGCCACTTGCATGATAGCCATGCAATATCCATGGTTTCTACTTACATATTTAATAAAAGTTTGCCTGTTATCTGTTTGCTTGTTTGCTACTGTTGTCATTGTTTCGGTTATGCTCGTGGTTTCATGTTCACCTTCATGCTATGTTCCGATGCATCTTGTTATCTTGTACTACTTGGTAGTATTATTGTCACATGTTATGCTTGATAGTAGTAGTACATGCTGGTAGTGGTGTTCTTTCTGATGCATGTTTACCGTCTGTTATCAAGTACCATTGCTATGCATGTTACTTTGCATCTAGTTGGTTATATGCTTACTTGGTATTATTCTAGTTAAGTTCTTGCATGGTATTTCTTTATGATGCTAATAGTCATGCTATGTGAGGGAGTCCTGGATTAAGGGGTCCTCACACGGCCGGACTATCACTACAAAAAAAAATACACTTCAGTGATGATACGTGTTTGTCACAGTAGGTCGCATTTTTTGTCATGCATGTACATCCATGACGATTCTATGACAGAATCAAGATAGTCATACCTGTGTTGTCGTCGAAGTGTTCCATGACATTACCAAAATTATCATCAAGGAAGTGTCCACTTCTATGATGATAAATCGCGCGTCACAGAAGTGCTTTCGTCAAGGGTGACCGACACGTGGCATCCACCGTAACGGAACGCCATTAAGCTATCGGGTCGGGTTTTGGATCCGATAACCCGTTAACAGCCCGGACCAATGGGAAATTTCCACGTTTAAAATTCTTATTGGCCGGACGAAACACATGTCAACTCATCAGTGGGTCAGATAGGCACCTATGATATGTCGACATGTGCGACGACCCACCACTGGCCCATTTATCTTACAAAGCTAACCCGTTTGACTAGGTCAAAAGTTAATAGGGTGGCCCATGAAAAGCCTGTTAACGGTCTCTTCACAAATAGCCCATTTCACGACCCGGTAACTCATGACCCGTTAGGCCCTAACGGAAATCGGTCCAACAACGTCATGCGGGCCGTCGAATATAACACCAGCCCGTTTAACTTTTGGCCCATGTATGGCCCACAATGCCTTTCGGCCCATATGAGGCCTTCGTATCTTTAGGCCCTTTAGAGGCCCACGGTGACTCTATCCCATAATGAACAATAAATTTCTTTGTACCCGTTAACGGCCCATGATTCACATGGGCCGTTTCCAGCCCGTGTTAGCTTTCGGCCTATTGATGGCCCATATGTTCTTGGGCTCCTTTCCGACCCTCGATTACTTCCGGCCCGTTACTGGCCTGTTCCCCTAATGGGCCAAATTCGGCCCATGGCAAGAGTCGGCCCGTTTCTGGCCTGTTAACCCGTTGCGCCGTTTCTAGCCCATCCTATATTCCGGCCCATTAACGACCCGTTATGCTTGTGATGGAATTAAGCCTTTGCTGTCCTCTGGCCTGTTAACGGCCCGTTACCGTGCTGGGCCGATATCAATTATGCCCGTTTATGGCCCATGTAGACCCATTTATCCGACGTCCCGAGGCCCACCTATTCTACGGCCCTGTTGGAGGCCCATTTATCGACGACCCGTAGGAGACCCATGGATCCTATGGCCCGTATATGGCCCATGGTTGTTGTGGCCACTAGAAAAGCAGGGAAAAAGAAGACTAGGAAATAAATAAGGCCAAAACTAATGCTAGGCTATTAAGGCGATTGCACAGATTACATCCCCTCTGCATCAAAGATCGCCACCAGTTTAAGTATAGGGAACACCCTACACTATACAAAAATGGCTTGCTGTTTTCTTCAGCCAGTGGCTGACGTTAAGAACAAATTTTGTATCGCACCAAAACAAATTACAACTATAAAACAAAAGGAAGGTTGGCATAAAGCTTAACAGTCTAGCAGATAAATGCACCACCAGAACTTCAGAAGCTCGGTTCATTTGACCTGACTGTTACGTTTTCATGCTATATTGTCCGATGGAGCACCATAACCTTCACCTACATTTCTCCTAGGCTCCTGAACAACATAGCAAATTTCTGATAGTCTGGTTTCAAAACCATGCATATCTTGATGACATCAAACAATGTCTCTCCTTGTTTCACAAAGGGTCTCTGTTAGGGAATGGACTTGTGTCTGGAGCACAGATACAACATTGCTTTGAGCTTGCATATCTTGATCATGAGGCAGTTTGGACGAGATTGCCTTAACAACCAACCCAGTATTACATAGGAACGTGCTTTTGGCACTGTTAGTGGACATGTACTGACCCACTACAGCAAGAGTTGACATTGCGGTTATAGCTGCCTCGCCACCTTCAGAAGGTGGCGGTTCCACCATTTTTCCATAGCTCGCTGAAAAGTTGAGTTTTTACATTAGTAGTACCAGAACAAAAGATATTAAGGAGGCAGCAAAACCAAACAAAATAGCTTTGGTCTATATACAGAACTTATTCTGGTGAACCCATGTAAAATATTAGTTGTATTTTATTGCAAAGTACATAATACAACCAAGTTCCAAACATATGACCATGTACCATCGCTAATGTATTGTCTATTTCTTCACATTGTATTGAGGGCTAAGGATAAATGGACGAAGTTTACAATACGGTAAGCATAGTATGACATCATTCATATCACAAAACAACTAAGAATAGACAATAGGCAATTGTAACATTGTGTGGGCAAGTCCAACACGGAACTATATTACAAGTCAAGATCAAAGGAACATCACTCCTCTCTTTTGAACCTTGTAAGGTGCAATGAAACGCTAAGACATTTGTGTATAAAATTGAAAAGAGTAATAGACATTGGCTGCAAACCATGCAGTTCAAGGCACAAGTCATAGTAAGTAGTAGTTAAAAGGCATGAGGATTAAGGACTTACAACAGCGGCTTTGACTGGTGTAGTCATGCCTTTCTTCTTGCTGGTGTGACAGTTCTTGAAGATTTGCACAACATTTGGTTCAAGTACTTTTTGGTCCTTGTGGGCTTTCCTCTGCATTTGGAACAAGTCAATATAGATCTGATAATGTGGTACAGTGAAAAGAAGGAAACACCAGCTAATTACAAGAGCCTCGCAGTGTGCAATATAGCTACGAGATCCTGTCATCTGTTGGAATTTCACTTTCGTATGGTGGGCCTTGTTCTTTGAACAGTTTGCCTACAAGAAGATAGATTTTTGTGGAACATGCGTAAATAGGACTTCAACATGTGATCTGATCACATATATATAATGTACCTGATACTTCAGATCAGACCAGTGTTTAACGAGACACCTCCAGTCTTCAGCCGATATATTTTCCACTGGAGATGTTTGTGAAAGTTCATTGTTAGCCTTGCCTTCAAACTGAGTTTTCCTCAAGTTATACTGATACTGTCATAGAGCCGACTTGAAAACATGGGTGCAAGCTTGTCTGGTTGCATCATCTTGGCTATCCAACTTGAACCTCATCTATTGAAAATTATGGGAGTCTCATTATCAGCAACCTAGAAAGTATGGGACAGAGCAAGACGATATTACTAGTTTCAATACATAACCATACTTACAGATAAATGGTCAAGAAAGGTGTTGAACTGGGTTTCGTATTTGTCATTCCTATACTGAATCCATGTTGGGAGGATACATACATGATACCTAACGGCAACCGCTACCTCTGATACTAACTTGGCTGACTCTGTAGCATCACGTGGCCTTTTTAAACCTGCCTCAAAACGGATATCCATTCTTCCTCCTCTAGATTTAGTAAACCTATCGAGCATTATCCCTGATGTTTGTTTCCTCTTGCGCCTAGGTGCTAGTCTAACAACGAACATAGGAAGTGTTAGTGTACATCAAACTGTGAGACTACATATAAAGAAGCATGCAACTATAACTTGACTCCAGCAACTACCTTCTTGCTGTTGAAGCTCACAAGGTTCATATGATCTTGCCAACTCGTCTTGTGTCCAGAGTGCTTGGGATGTAGTGTCAGGTGGCAAGGGAGCTTGGGAACGTGCTGTTAGCTCAGCTGACGCACGAGTAACTCGTGCAGCTGGTAGTACTGTGGAAGGTGTTGCAAGAACTAGGGTTGTCTCTGCTTGTTTGGTCGCAGCTATTTATTTCTGCTTGGCTTTTTCTGTAGCTCATGTAGCATGTGTGACACTCCAAAAATTTTGTGGTTTTTGTTTTCAGAAAGAGCGTTGCTTGGTTTGAAGAAGGTCGTTTAAACCCTTCTTAAAAAAACCCTCTTCTAAGATTGCCCTCTGAAAATCTTTTCTTGGATTTATTTTCTTCTAAAAAGAAACCCTTTTGGTTTTGGGCTTTTGTTTGATTTTGATACATTCTAGTTTACCATGCCTCTTATGGTAAAACTTCCCCAAAACCCCTCCTTCCACTTTGGTGCAACCCAAACATTCTGTCCAAACAAATAAAATCCATTTTTGGATTTTATTCCAATTATTTCTTATCCCAAAATAATTCTGTCCTTTCTCTTGAGCCTAGGTGATTTGCAAAGCAAGTACCTTAATACATTTTATTTTTGACCTCAACTCAACTCCTCTGGATAGTCCTTTGCACCCACAACCTAGAACCATCTTGATCCACTCTTCTTCTTTTCAAATAGTTCAAAATTCACCCTCTGCAAGTTTGGACCAGATTTGCCAAATTTGGTGAAATTCATATCTACACTTCTCCAAAAATTCCACCAAAATCCAGGCAACCCCTAGATGCAATGAGAGGCCACTCCACCAAAAACCAGCTCAAGGAAAAATCCCTACATGCCAGAATCATTCTGTCGAACACTTGGCATGCACTGTTACTGTTCATATTCAGTAACTTCAGAGTATCAGTGTCGTTTCTCCGTCAGTAACTTCAGTCACATGTCCACTATGCTTTTGGCTCGTTGCTCGCAACCCCTCCCTCTTGTCCGGAGCACCACACATGCGCTTGGCGCCTTCCTGGCATCGGTGGCACCCTGGCCCGCCTGCGCCGGTGTGCTTTGCGGCGGCAGAACCACCGTAACAGCCGACAGGGGGGCAACACTGCGGCATAACACCGTTCGGCGCCGCCCAATCCTCCTGAGAGCTCCGCGTGGCGACCTCCTTGCCAGCGCACGCATGCAGCACCATCGCCGTGGCCTGGCACGCGTAGAGCGCGTTCTCTGCCGCCGATGTGCCGTGCGGCCGTTCCGTCGAGGACAGGCGGTAACCACCCCTCCTGTGTTGAGTTGGACGCTGAAATGGGACCAATGCTCCACCTAGATGATGCTCAAGCTCCTAAGCCGACTGTCCAGCCACAGCACCACCGTAATCACTCGCCGGACTTATCCGTTCACGGCAACCGCCTCGGGCCGGCTATAAATAGCACCCCCGAGCTTGCTCTCGCCCCCGCACAACTCCACCACCTCACCAGACCCCGCCTAGCCACTGGAAGAGCCTTGAGGGGCCCTTCTTCCTCAACTCCGGCCACCTCGTTCCTCCTCGGCCTCCACCTTCATTCACTTCGGTGAGGCCGTCTCCGGCGCCCTAACCTCATCTGCAACCCTCTCGAGCAACTAGGAGACTAACCCCCACTCCGATTTGACCCTCGCAGCTATCTCCGGCAAGATCCACGACTGCCCGAGCCGCCGGCCACCGGAGCAAGGGCCGCCGTCGACACAGTGCTCGCCGGCGACCACCACCACCATCCACAGACGCGGAAAGGTGCACTAATCACGAAGGTAACCCCCGATCACCTTGCCTTGCCGTGGATCGCCGCCGGCGACCACCGCACCTCTCGGGCGCCGTCGCGCCCTATTTCCCTCGTTTGAAATTTCAAACCTGACGGGTGGAGCCCTCTTGTCAGTCTCTCAGCCATTCCTTTTAAACGAAACGTTTTCTGGACTTTTCCGCAGAACCCCCTGGAAACTTTCTGTTTCATTACAGATGGGTCCTTGGACCAAAACTCTGATAACTTTTAAACAGAAAATGGTTTTTGATTGATTCTTTTTCTGTCATCTTTATTTTTCTGTTTAGTTTTTTTGTCATATTTATTTGAAAAATATGTGGAAACTTTTCTGTACACTCACGGTATTTACGTTACGTACGTATTTTTCTTATACCGTAGATACCGGAGGAGGTGACGGAGCTGCAAACTTCACACAGTTAAACTCCGACTACTCCGAACCAGGCAAGCATGTTTGAACTCTTGATATGATGAGTGTTTGTTGCATGTTTGCATTTTAGTATAATCATGGCATGTTTATGAACATTTCTTTGAATGATATATTTCATTCACATAAGTGGAAAGTAAGTTTCGGAAAGCAGTATGTTGTTGGATACATATTTGCATGGCCATGTGATGGCATGAGGATGGGTAAGATGGTAGAGTTGTGACATGCCAGTCTTATGCCAGATTATTTGACTTCCGTGTCATCGTGAAACAAATCACATTTCCATTCATTCCTTCCTGTACTGTCACATGTTTTCCGAAAGGAATATGGCTTAGTAAGTTGCAAATCGTTTTCCTGGTACACACCAAATAGAGAGGCCGGGATGAGGGTTCCATGGCCCTGGATTAAAGCCCGTCATCCGGTCAGGGGGCATGGGTGTTTCCGATTGGGACCGAGAGGGGGGCACCCCTTAGAGCGCGCGTATAGAAATTTGATCGCATGCTATTCGAGGTTGTGACCTCCCCGTCTCAAAGTTTTTCTTGGACGTTGTCCAGGGTGATTCCTGGCATCGTGAGGTGAAATAGGTGTGTACTAGTTAAATGTGTTTCTACTGAAATACCATAAACAGAACTAGTCCATTCGTGACTACGGAAATCCATTGGCTGTGGTCAGTCAATACCAACTCTGCAGAGTCACAAATCTTTCAATCATCTTGTACATGTTCAAGTACTATATTCATCTTATCTTGTCAGGTATCAGCCTCAGTGACAAAACTCCGGTGGAATACATGTGTGATAAATCCGGTTAAAAGATTATTCTTGTGGATGGACTAATCTTGTTATTCACTTTTGTTACAACCCCTGTCTGTGATGTCGCTCAGACGTCCAACGGTGGCATACTTGTATTTACATTTATTATAAGCCCTGTCTGTGATGTCGCTCAGACGTCCGACGGTGGCATACTTGTTATTTACGTTTGTTACAAGCCCTGTCTGTGATGTCGCTCAGACGTCCGACGGTGGCATACTTGTATTTACTTTTATTGTAAGCCCTGTCTGTGATGTCGCTCAGACGTCCGACTGTGGCATTTCTTTTCAAGCCCTGTCTGCGATGTCGCTCAGACGTCCGACTGTGGCATTTCTTTTCAAGCCCTGTCTGTGATGTCGCTCAGACGTCCGACTGTGGCATTTCTTTTAAAGCCCTTTATGTGGTGTCGCTAAGACGCCCGACTGCGGCATTTCTTTTAAGCCCTTTATGTGGTGTCGCTTAGACGCTCGACTGCGGCATGAGTTTTCATTTATTTGTTTACTTATCAAGTCGTGCATAAATATTATTGTTGTTGTATGAGCATCATTTTTATTCATGACGCATTCATGCATTCATTGATTATATCTTTTGTCCGAACTGTCTTGCGAGTACTTTCAAAGTACTCACCTGGCTTGTTGATTTGGCCAGATGTTGATGAAGGCGATCTCATGGATGAAGAGTGTGATAGTGAGTCCGACGCCTAGAGGAGTCTCAGTCAGTCCCGTGCGATCCTGTTTTGGTCATTGTATTATCCGCTTCCGCAACCCCAGAAATAAATTCATCGAGCCTCACCTCGACGCTCGATGAGCTGCCAGTTAGGAGTCAAGTTATCCACCACCACTTTTTACCTCGAGCTAGTAGCATGCCACCTCACCCCTGAGTCATAACCGCCCTTATGTAAGATATTGGCGATTTTGTAATAATTTGTTGAGCAGCCTCAGCTCAACCCTGTAATATATTTAATGCTACTGGTCCTCTGTTCATCAAGTATTTGTCTACCAGTGAGGATGACTTTTCCTATACTGGACTCTAAAGATCGATTTTCTCAATAATTATTTATTGAAAAACCGGTCGTGATAGACTTGGTAACCAGAGCCAGGCTGACTATAGGAAGCCACTAGGAGCGATCGCTAATTGGTTATTAGCATGATAGAGTTATTCATGTTTTTACAAATGTAGTCATTTTTCTGACAGTCAGCATAAAATTTATGATCTGATCATTCAGAATTTTTGCCTACTTTTGTAGATGGCCGGCAACGACTGCGAGTCTCAAATGTTCGCCAACGTGCCTGAGGGGTTCGTCAAACTCCTCTCCTTCATCGTTCAGGTCGCGATGGGGCCATCCGTGCGCCCAGTCTTCACACTTTATCCGCACAAGATCAACGACAGTCTGACCATGCACCAGGCCGCGGTGCAATTTAGGGGAGGGCGTGTTGAGATGCGCCGCTTCCGTTTCTTGGGGAGAGCCATGCCTACAGAGAGGCATGCTATGCAGATGGCTGCCCGCGAGGCGATAGCTCGTCTTCGGGATGTCCTTCCTGCAATGAAGACCCGTCGCTACCGCTACCTTCCATGACATGTGCCTTACACCTGTCACTACTCATTCTGTTGCCCTAGAGGAGAGCGAGACGAGGCTTTTGAGATGCTTGTCGAGTACCTCCGAGCCCTGGAGGCAGCCTTCGACAGCATGGTGGACGACCTCGTAGCTGCCCACATGGACTCAGTTCATGGCTGTGCTGCTAACAGGAGGGAACTCCTACACACCGCTCCACCGCTGACTTTTATCTCGTCCTCAGCTTCTCATTCACCTACCATTCTCGCCACTGCACGTCGTCTGCCTACCACTGAGGAATTTAACCAAGCTATTGCACCCACTCCCGTTCGCGCTGCACCACTTTTTGCACCCACTCCCGTTCGCGCTGCACCACTTTTTGCACCCACTCCCATACGTGCTACTCCACCTATTCCGCCCACTCTTATTCAGGGTACTCCGCCTACGGCACCTGCTCCATCAGCTCAGCGCAGCGTTCCTCGTCTGGAACCTATTAGCGAGGAGGAAGTTGATTCCCCAGCGTCACTGCGTCTCACCCTCGGCAGGCCAAGGGAGATCCTCACCATCTCCGACTGAGTACGCGTAGACGCCATGCGATGTACCGACTTGTGTAATATGTTTATATGTACATAGGTTGTGAGAAGTAGCCTGTTTGCGCATCATGTAGGATCTGGAGAAGTGCACTAGTTGAATAACATGTTAGGATTATGTATGCATATCCTGAGTGATGTAATGTATAATTATGCTTGCATGTAAGATATGTAATAGTCCTTCTCCGCGCGAAATCGTGTATTTTCAAAAGTATCCTGGAGTTTTAAAATTTGCTTTCTGTGTGATTTTATTGACTTTTGCGACTCTCTTTCTTGTCTTACGAGTTTCACAAAATATATCCCCAGAGTGAAAGATGTCTCGTCCTTGGACGCTCTCCATGCCAAATCAGCCAGAAGAAAATTATGGCACACCGCAAAACCACAATTTCACTCAGGGACAGACAAGTCAACAGGACAGTGAAACAGCTTTTACACAAGTGTGTCGTCTGTATGAACAGAGTCAGCAACAACACCAGGAAATGATGAACCAATTCATCAATATGGGAAGTAACCGTGGTCAGTATCAACCGCAATCCAAATTATCTGAGTTACAGAAGACGCGTCCTCCAACATTTTCTCATACTGACAAGCCTCTTGAGGCCGACGACTGGCTTTGAGACATGGAGAGAAAATTAATTATTGCACAGTGTTCAGACCGTGAAAAAGTATTGTATGCACCATATTATCTCACAGGAGCAGCCGCATCGTGGTGGGAAAACTTCCTGCACATGCACCCCAACGAAAATGAAATAACCTGGGAGGATTTCAAAGAAGGTTTTCGTGGGGCACACATTCCTAAGAGTGTTATGAAAATCAAGAAGAGAGAATTTGATGACCTCAAGCAAAGGACCATGACAGTGTCAGAATACAACAGCCAATTTACTCTTCTATCTCACTACGCCAATGAAGAGCGCATGACCGAGAGCAAGAAGATGGAAAAATTCCTGGAAGGCCTGGCACCCGCCCTTAAATGCCAGCTGGTTGTGCATACCTTCCCAGATTTTAAAACACTGGTGGATAAGGCCATTACTCTGGAAAATGAGCAACATAGCCTGGAAGATTTCCGCAAACGCAAAAGGGACCAGACTACTTTTGCTCGCAACTCCAGAAGCAAGACGGAATTTCAGAAGGGTGGAATACACAAAACCCCGACGGATAATTCACGCCCAATCAAGAATTTCCATGCAAGAGACAAGGAGTTCACCTATCGCCCAGGCGTTACTTGTTACGCTTGTGGAGAAGAAGGGCACTATGCCAAGCAGTGCCCCAAGCCAAGGAACTCAACCCCGAAGCCCAATAATGGTGGCAATAATTCAGCGCCCAAGCGAAACAATTTCAACCCCAATAACAACCACCGGAAAGGTCACCTGAACCGCGTGACCCGAGAGGAAGCACAGAACGCCCCAGATATCGTACTCGGTACGTACCCCATCAACACAATACCTGCCATGGTTTTGTTTGATTCTGGAGCTTCTCACTCATTCATTTCGAAGAGTTTTGCCTTGCAAAATAATTTTTCGATGCTTCCCTTGGAAAAATCAATGATCATCAAGTCACCTGGAATTAAGCAAGTGACCTAGAGTTACTGTCAAGGTGTGGTTATTGAATTTGAAGGATTGAAGTTTTACGCCAACCTTATTGTATTGGAAAGCAAAGGACTGGATGTCATCCTAGGGATGGATTGGTTAACCACCAACAAAGGTTTTATTGACTGCTTCAACCGGACCGTGATTCTCACACACCATCACGGAAGAAAATAAAAGTTTCAGCCAAAGAGAGACAAATACCTCGGCAACCGAGATTAAACAAGGTGGACGTTTCTGAGCTGAACAAGGTTCCAGTAGTATGTGAATTCCCAGACGTATTTCCAGAAGAACTACCAGGCATGCCACCGGACTAAGAGATAGAATTCAGCATTGAGCTAGCACCCGGAACCGCTCCCATTTACAAGAAACCATACAGAATGGCACCATCCGAATTGGTAGAGTTGAAGAAGCAAATAAAAGAATTATTGGAGAAAGGATACATTCGAGCAGTTCCTCACCTTGGGGTTCTCCAATTTTATTTGCCAAGAAAAGGATGGGACTCTGAGATTGTGTATTGATTATCGAGCTCTCAACATGGTCACAATCAAGAACAAATACCCAATGCCCCGAATAAATGATTTATTTGATCAGCTCGCACAGGCCAAAGTCTTCTCAAAAATTGACTTGAGATCAGGATACCACCAATTAAAAGTGCGAACAGAAGATATTCCCAAGACCGCCTTCACTTCCAGATATGGGCTGTATGAGTTCACAGTGATGCCATTCGGGCTAACCAACGCCCCCGCATATTTTGTTCACCTCATGAACAAAGTATTTATGAAGTATATGGACAAGTTTGTTGTGGTATTCATCGATGATATTCTGATATACTCCAAAACACCAGAAGAGCACGCCGAGCATCTCAGGATTGTACTCGGAGAACTCAGGAAACATCAACTGTACGCCAAATTCAGCAAATGTGAATTTTGGCTAAGGCAGGTGGGTTTTCTGGGCCACGTGCTAACCCAAGAAGGTATTGCAGTAGACCCGGAAAAAGTCAAGGCCGTACTTGGCTGGAAACCACCAGCTAACGTAATGGACGTACGGAGTTTCTTGGGAATGGCAGGCTATTATCGGCTATTTATTAAAGGATTCTCCACCATAGCAAAGCCCATGACACAATTGCTCAAGAAAGGCAAGAAGTTTGAATGGACGGAAGCATGTGAGAAAAGTTTCCAAGAGCTAAAAAGCAAATAAACAATGACACCAGTATTAATTGTCCCAGACATACACAAGAATTTTGAAGTATATTGCGATGCATCCCGGAAAGGCCTCGGATGCGTATTGATGCAAGAAGGCAAGGTAGTTGCGTATGTCTCCAGACAACTTCGCAAACATGAGGAGAATTATCCCACCCATGACTTAGAATTGGCAGCAGTCATCCATGCACTCAAGGAATGGAGACACTTCCTACTTGGAAATCGTTGTGAGATATACACAGACCATAAGAGTCTTAAGTATATTTTCACACAACCGGAACTTAATTTACGGCAACGACGCTGGTTAGAGTTGGTGAAGGATTATGACATTGGAATCCACTATCATCCCGGAAAAGCAAATGTTGTGGCAGATGCCCTTAGTCGGAATCCCAGCACGGACGACGAAAGTATACCAAAGTTGAGGCCAGAATTTCAACAGGAATTTGCCAGACTCAATTTAATAATGGTTACCGAAGGTAGTGTGTCGAATCTAGAAATACAGCCTACCCTGATGGAAAAGATCAAGGAAGCCCGGCACGGACACCCCAGCATTGAAGGCATAAAAAGGAAAGTGAATTTGGGCAAGGCCTCAGAATTCAACATAGATGAGCAAGGGATATTGTGGTACAAAGAGAGACTTTGCGTACCAAATATCAAGGACCTCAAACAGCAAATTTTGGCTGAAAGTCACACAGATCCGTATTCAATCCATCCTGTAGGGACAAAAATGTACAAAGACCTTCAGGGAAATTTTGGTGGCACGGTATGAAGAGAGATATAGCCACATTCATTGCATGCTGTGACTCTTGTCAACGTATCAAGGCCGAGCACCAGAAACCAGCCGGGCTGTTACAGCCAAACAAGATACCCGAGTGGAAGTGGGACGAGATTGGAATGGATTTCATTGTTGGACTGCCACGGTCACGACACGGAAACGATGCCATATGGGTCATAACCGACAGATTAACCAAAGTGGCACATTTTATTCCGGTGAAGACAATTCACACCACTCAGAGGCTGGCCAGACTTTATCTTGCCCGTATCGTCTGCCTACATGGAGTCCCAAAGACTATCATATCTGACAGAGGCACACAGTTCGTCTCTAGATTTTGGGATCACCTACAACAGGCACTGGGAACCCAACTAGCATTCAGTACCGCATACCATCCCCAGACTGATGGGCAGACTGAACGCGTAAACCAAATCCTAGAAGACATGCTGAGAGCCTGCGTTCTCACCTACGGAACCAGTTGGGAAGAAAGTTTGCCATATGCAGAGTTCGCATACAACAACAGCTATCAAGCCAGCTTGCGAATGGCACCCTTTGAAGATCTATATGGGAGAAGATGTCTTTCCCCACTAAATTGGTCAGAAACCGGAGACAGCCATATCTTCGGCCCAGATATGCTCAAGGAGGCCGAGGAGAAGGTTAAAACAATTAGAGATCGACTCAAAACAGCTCAGAGTCGGCAGAAGAGTTATTACGATCGAAAGCATCGGGAAATCAGTTTTGAACCTGGAGAATTGGTATACCTAAGAGTTTCTCCTATGAAGGGTCTGCAGCGATTCAGAATCAAGGGAAAGCTAGCACCAAGATTCATGAGACCATTTCATATAGTGGCCCGAAGAGGCATGGTAGCCTACCAGCTAGACCCACCCAGAGATTTATCCGGTATCCACAACGTGTTTCACATCTCGCAGTTGAGAAAGTACATGAGCAACCCAGAGAAGCAAGTGTCACATGAAAATATTGACGTACAACCAGACCTCTCCTACCGGGAGCACCCAATAAAAATATTAGAAGAGTCTGAGAGGAGGACTCAACAGAAAACCATCAAGTTTTTCAGAGTTCAGTGGAGCAATCACACCGAGAATGAAGCAACTTGGGAGAGCGAGGATTTTCTTCGGACAGAGCACCGACACCTGTTTAAGGATCAGCTGAAATCTCGGGGACGAGATTTTTCCTAAGGGGGTAGGTGCTGTGACACTCCAAAATTTTTGTGGTTTTTGTTTTCAGAAAGAGCCTTGCTTTGTTTGCAGAAGGTCGTTTAAACCCTTCTTAAAAAAAAACCCTCTTCTAAGTTTGCCCTCTGAAAATCTTTTCTTGGATTTATTTTCTTCTAAAAAGAAACCCTTTTGGTTTTGGGATTTTGTTTGATTTTGATCCATTCTTGTTTACCATGCCTCTTATGGTAAAACTTCCCCAAAACCCCTCCTTCCACTTTGGTGCAACCCAAACATTCTGTCCAAACTAATAAAATCCATTTTTGGATTTTATTCCAATTATTCCTTTTCCCAAAATAATTCTGTCCTTTCTCTTGAGCCTAGGTGATTTGCAAAGCAAGTACCTTAATACATTTGATTTTTGACCTCAACTCAACTCCTCTGGATAGTCCTTTGCACCCACAACCTAGAACCATCTTGATCCACTCTTCCTCTTTTCAAATATTTCAAAATTCACCCTCTGCAAGTTTGGACCAGATTTGCCAAATTGGGTGAAATACATATCTACACTTCTCCAAAAATTCCACCAAAATTCAGGCAACCCCTAGCTGCAATGAGAGACCACTCCACCAAAAACCAGCTCAAGGAAAAATCCCTACATGCCAGAATCATTCTGTCGAACACTTGGCATGCACTGTTACTGTTCATATTCAGTAAATTCAGAGTTTCAGTGTCATTTCTCCGTCCGTAACTTCAGTCACATGTCCACTGTGCTTTTGGCTCGTTGCTCGCAGCCCCTCCCTCTTGTCCGGAGCACCACACGCGCGCTTGGCGCCTTCCTGGCGTCGGTGGCGCCCTGGCCCGCCAGCGCCGGCGTGCTTTGCGGCGGCAGAACCACTGTAGCAGTCGACAGGGGGGCAACACTGCGGCATAACGCCGTTCGGCGCCGCCCAATCCTCCTGAGAGCTCCGCATGGCCACCTCCTTGCCAGCGCACGCACGCAGCACCGTCGCCGTGGCCTGGCACGCGCAGAGCGCGTTCTCTGCCGCCGACTTGCCGTGCGGCCGTTCCGTCGAGGATAGGCCGTAACCACCCCTCCCGTGCTGAGTTGGACGCTGAAATGGCACCAATGCTCCACCTAGATGATGCTCAAGCTCCTAAGCCGACTGTCCAGCCACAGCACCGCCGTAATCACTCGCCGGACTTATCCGTTCACGGCAAGCGCCTCGGGCCGGCTATAAATAGCACCCCCGAGCTTGCTCTCGCCCCCGCACAACTCCACCACCTCAC
The DNA here is from genome assembly GCF_018294505.1 of Triticum aestivum. Taxonomy (NCBI): domain Eukaryota; kingdom Viridiplantae; phylum Streptophyta; class Magnoliopsida; order Poales; family Poaceae; genus Triticum; species Triticum aestivum. Next base: position 283,476,904 of record NC_057798.1, read on the forward strand.
TAGACCCCGGCTAGCCACTGGAAGAGCCTCGAGGGGCCCTTCTTCCCCAGCTCCGGCCACCTCGTTCCGCCTCGGCCTCCACCTTGATTCACTCCGGTGAGGCCGTCTCCGGCGCCCTAACCTCGTCTGCAACCCTCTCGAGCAACTAGGAGACTAACCCCCACTCCAATTTGACCCACGCAGCTATCTCCGGCAAGATCCACGACTGCCCGAGCCGCCGTCCGCCGGAGCAAGGGCCGCCGTCGACACAGTGCTTGCCGGCGACCACCACCACCACCCACAGACGCGGAAAGGTGCACTGATCACGAAGGTCACCCCCGATCACCTTGCCTCGCCGTGGATCACCGCCGGTGACCACCGCACCTCTCGGGCGCCGTCGCGCCCTGTTTCCCTCGTTTGAAATTTCAAACCTGACGGGTGGAGCCCGCCTGTTAGTCTCTCAGCCGTTTCTTTTAAACGAAACGTTTTCTGGACTTTTCCGCAGAACCCCCTGGAAACTTTCTGTTTCATTACAGATGGGTCCTTGGACCAAAACTCTTATAACTTTTAAACAGAAAATGGTTTTTGATTGATTCTTTTTCTGTCATCTTTATTTTTCTATCTAGTTTTTTGTCATATTTATTTGAAAAGTATTTGGAATACTTTTCTGTACACTCACGGTATTTACATTATGTACGTATTTTGCTTATACCGTAGATACCAGAGGAGGTGACCGAGTTGCAAACTTCACACAGTTAAACTCCAACTACTCCGAACCAGGCAAGCATGTTTGAACTCTTGATATGATGAGTGGTTGTTGCATGTTTGCATTTTAGTATAATCATGGCATGTTTATGAACATTTCTTTGAATGATATATTTCATGCACATAAGTGGAAAGTAAGTTTCGGAAAGCATTATGTTGTGGGATACATATTTGCATGGCCATGTGATGGCATGAGGATGGGTAAGATGGCAGTGTTGTGACATGCCAGTCTTATGCCAGATTATTTGACTTCCGTGTCATCGTGAAACAAATAACATTTCCATTCATTCCTTCCTATACTGTCACATGTTTTCCGAAAGGAATATGGCTTAGTAAGTTGCAAATCGTTTTCCTGGTACACACCAAATAGAGAGGCCGGGATGAGGGTTCCATGGCCCTGGATTAAAGCCCGTCATCCGATCAGGGGGCATGGGTGTTTCCGGTTGGGACCGAGAGGGGGGCACCCCTTAGAGCGCGCGTATAGAAATTTGATCCCATGCTATTCGAGGTTGTGACCTCCCCGTCTCAAAGTTGTTCTTGGACATTGTCCAGGGTGATTCCTGGCATCGTGAGGTGAAATAGGTGTGTACTAGTTAAATGTGTTTCTACTGAAATACCATAAACAGAACTAGTCCATTCGTGACTACGGAAATCCGTTGGCTGTGGTCAGTCAATACCAACTCTGTAGAGTCACAAATCTTTCAATCATCTTGTACATGTTCAAGTACTATATTCATCTTATCTTATCAGGTATCAGCCTCAGTGACAAAACTCCGGTGGAATACATGTGTGATAAATCTGGTTAAAATATTATTCTTGTGGATGGACTAATCTTGTTATTCACTTTTGTTACAAGCCCTGTCTGTGATGTCGCTCAGATGTCCGACGGTGGCATACTTGTATTTACATTTATTATAAGCCCTTTCTGTGATGTCGCTCAGACGTCCGACAGTGGCATACTTGTTATTTACGTTTGTTACAAGCCCTGTCTGTGATGTCGCTCAGACGTCCGACGGTGGCATACTTGTATTTACTTTTATTGTAAGCCCTGTCTGCGATGTCGCTCAGACGTCCTACTGTGGCATTTCTTTTCAAGCCCTGTCTGCGATGTCGCTCAGACGTCCGACTGTGGCATTTCTTTTCAAGCCCTGTCTGTGATGTCGCTCAGACGTCCGACTATGGCATTTCTTTTAAAGCCCTTTATGTGGTGTCGCTAAGACGCCCGACTGCAGCATTTCTTTTAAGACCTTTATGTGGTGTTGCTTAGACGCCCGACTGCGGCATGAGTTTTTATTTGTTTACCTTTCGAGGCGTCGCTCCAGACACCCGATCGGTTTTCATTTATTTGTTTACTTATCAAGTCGTGCATAAATATTATTGTTGTTGTATGAGCATCATTTTTATTCATGACGCATTCATGCATTCATTGATTATATCTTTTGTCCGAACTGTCTTGCGAGTACTTTCAAAGTACTCACCTGGCTTGTTGATTTGGCCAGATGTTGATGAAGGCGATCTCATGGATGAAGAGTTTGATAGCGAGTCCGACGCCTAGAGGAGTCCCAGTCAGTCCCGTGCGATCCTGTTTTGGTCATTGTATTATCCGCTTCCGCAACCCCAGAAATAAATTCATCGAGCCTCACCTCGACGCTCGATGAGCTGCCAGTTAGGAGTCAAGTTATCCACCACCACTTTTTACCTCGAGCTAGTAGCATGCCACCTCACCCCTGAGTCATAACCGCCCTTATGTAAGATATTGGCGAGTTTGTAATAATTTGTTCATCAAGTATTTGTCTACCAGTGAGGATGACTTTTTCCTATACTGGACTCTAAAGATCGATTTTCTCAATAATTATTTTTTGAAAAACCGGTCGTGACAGCATGGGATACCCTGTTTGTAGAATTTTCCGCTGGACTTTGACCTTCTATTGCACCATCAGTACCAGCAGAATCTGTAGTATTCATCTGCTTCCCATTCCATGCCATTCTGTGTTTCTTCCTCTTTCTCTGTGCCATGTTAAGTCAAGCAGACAAGAAAAACAAACAACAATTTATTTCTTCGGAACAAATTGATGCGTGATGCAGACGAACTGAACTTTGATATTAGACAACCACATGATAGGAGGATGTAATATGTACGAAAAGCAGGATGGAAGAGATAACTAGAACTATGATGTGTAAACTAAGCAGAAGACATTTCACTAAATTAGAAGCAATGCAATGGAAGGTAGACGCCATATGAAAGATGCTACAAATATCGCTCTGCCAAGTTAACAATGTCTCATCATAAATGGCGTTTAATCAAATGTGAAGCAGTACAAGAAATAAATCATATGTGAGATGCAAACAACATCACACTACCAAGTTAGAGGTCTCTCGTCATTAGTGCCATTTCATATTCACAGCATTGCATATTCACAGATTATGATGTGTAAACTAAGGAGAAGGCATTTCAACAAATTAGAGGCAATGAAAGCTAGACACCATATGAAAGATGCAACGAATATCACTCTACCAAGTTAGAACTGTCTCGTCATAAGTGCCATTTCAACAAATTAGTAGTACAAGCTAGAAAAGAATGAGAGATGTAACCTATATAACACTCCGAAATCAAGCGTGTCTTATGATAAGTGATTGTTGCCGGTTACACAACAGTAGTAATTTGATGTAAGAACATGGTGTGATAGACAGATATTGTATGTTCTAGAAACAGGAACACATGTCTTATTCAAGTATAATGTGTAAAGTAAGCAGATGGAATTCAACAAAATTAGAAGCAATACAAGCTAGACATCACACATAACATGCAACCACATATAATAGTGCCAAGTTAGAGGGAGGACCGGTGATGGTGCACTAGGGGAGACGTGCTCATAATAAACACAACTACGTTGAGTGTCTATGCATGTGTTGTCTTAGAAATCATCTCGGGGGCATGGAGGAGTAGAAACTGTAGAGGGCCTCCATTTGGAAGGAGCACCTTTATCCGTTGCCTTGCTAACTTCCTTCCGCTTTATTGATTTTGAATTGTCAAGTAAAACCGACAAGAAAAAGCAATAAAATTCTCTCTTCAGAACTCATTCATGCATGATACTGACAATCACTACTTTGATGTAAGGCAAACATATGATACCAGGATGGAATATGTACGAAAAACAGGACGACATGGCATGTTCACAACTGTTTGTGTAAACTAAGCAGAAACCATTCCAACAAAAGAGAAGCAATGCAAGCTAGACACCACATGAAAGATGCAACCAATATGACTCTGCCAAGTTAAAAGCGTCCCATCATAAATGGAATTTCAACAAATTAGAAGCAGCGCATGCTATAAATCATATGAAAGATGCAACTAATATCGCACTGCATATACTAAAGGTGTGTCATCATATTGATTGATGCGGGATACAAAAAAAACAATAGTTTTATGTAAGGACATGCTTAATAGACAGATGTACTATGTACTAAATACAGGAAGGCATGTCACATTAACAGGTATAATGTATAAGCTAAGCAGAATAGCACATGCAGTTTAACCAGATTGGAAGAATTACAATCTAGACACCATATGCAACATGCAACCACATATCATGCTGCGAAGTTAGAGCAAGCACCTGCGATGCTAGTGTAGGGTAAATGCGGTAATCAAGTACAGAGCTACGTTCACTATCTTCATCTAGCCTTGCTGTTTCTTGAGAATCATGTCGGGAGGCTGACGATGCATTCTTTAAATGAGGAGTAGTCCACTTGCCTGACTGCCTCATCATAAGTGATTGATGAGGGATACAGAAGAACATTAGTTTGATGTAAGAACGTGGTTAATACACAGATGTACTAGTATGTAGCAAAAACAGAAAGGCATGTCATATTCAAAGGAATAATGTGTAAGCTAAGAAGATGCAATTTAACCAAATTGGAAGCAATACAAGCTAGACATCCGACTGGAGTGGTGAGCATCATCATCTAGGACCTAAGAGCCTGGTGGGAGGCGGGCTGCTTCGCCACCATAGCGGATTTTTTAGTTGGCTTCCAGGTGATGCCTGTCTTTGCTGGGCTTGTCACTGGCTCGGCCAGTGCCCTGACTAGCTATTTGTCTTCTGGTGCTCACGGGATGGTGGTTCATGTGAAAAATATCTTTCCTTATCTTAATAAAGACCGACTTCGGCCTTTCGAATACAAGCTAGACACCGTATGGAACATGCAACCACATATGATACCGCGAAGTTAAAGCAAGCACCTGGGATGGTGGTTCACTGCGAGCGAGTTCATCAACTCCAGAGCTATGTTTACCATCTCTATCTGCTGACACTGCACCCTTTATAGCGCTGTAAAGTGCCTTGCCTACCCGCGAAGAAAGCTGGCGTGGCTTCTCTCTTTTCTTTGCTGCTTCTCTCGAGGCAGACTCTGAAATACCCTTTCATAATGACAGAATAGTGAGAGTATGGGTGAAATGTGTGCAGAACTAGTGCACTTTAAAAGTAGTAGATAGCAGGTGGCTGAAAAATAAATGACAGGAGACATATGCTAGCTCTACAACATTGCATGGCAAACAAAATTAGATTCTACTCCGTATGATTTTGTAATATATGAGCATAGGAAATGCAGGTACTCTTCCAGCACACCACCACATGTGGTCATATCAGGATAACAGTCGACTGAAAATAAATAAGTCAGTCGATTTTTTTAATGAACCGTCCGATCTATAAGGAACGGGTAGATGGCCTTCGTCTACCTCCCGCCAGTCACTGTTGACGATCTTTCTTGAACCACCAGCGACCACTGGCCCAGACCCCTGCCTCCGCCGCCCCACCCTCCCCTCGACCTCACACCACTGCCGTGCTTGGCAGCGCCCCAGGCCATCCCTTTAATCCCGGCCGACCTCCAGATTGGGCGCCAGTAGCTCTAGGCCCCACACGCCCCTAAGATAAACACCGGGGCGCTGCTTTCCCGACATAATAGGCGTACTAGCGCCTGTTGCACCGGGGAATGCTTCTGTTAATAGGGAATCAATTGACCAGGAGTTGAAATTCAGGGGGGCGACAGACCTCTAGCTAAGGTGAAATAGTATATGAGGAGAAACCTTGTGCATCACGAGTTACTAGGAACATCTAGTATCAAGAAGAAGCGGTCAACTAGTGTCTTCTGTGGGATGAATATCGTGCAAGCAAACACGTAAGATTTGCATGAATAAGGGAAGAGGAGTACCCTTATTGGTTGCTAGTGTGGTCTCCTCCATATGTCGCGGTGATCTTCTTTTTTCTCCCTGGGGAACCGATGTTTTGGAGAGCCCTGGATCCTTGGACAAACCCATGGCCAAATTGTTGACTGTGTTGCCATGGCCGTATATCGGCGGAGCGGAAGCAAATTCGAGGCGGCGAAGGACGGCATAGCAAGAACATCTCCGGTGCGGTGGACGGTGGCGAAGTTGGAGCGGCAGCGGTGAGGCACAGGACGACGTGGTTGAACTGGCTCGGGTACGGATGGCTTGGCCTCGGCTTCAACTACTAGCCATGGAGGGCGTTGTGGTTGAGGTTGTGGTGGACAACAATATCGGGGTATCGGCTCGGGCGTGATGGAGGAGGGCGGCAGTTGATGGGTGGGATGGGGTGGCAGACGGAGGACGCCGGGGTTTCGCGGCTGGTGGAGAGGTAGTTTTTGCGCCCACGGAGTACGAATGGGGAATCAGATGGGTGGGAGGGGGGGGGGAGGGGGGTGTAATGCCCCGAGACCGACTCTCCAGAAGACTTCCAGCTACTCCGAGTTTCGTCGTGTGATTTGTTTTGTTTGTTGCATCTTTTGCATTGCATCATGCCATCATGTCATTAATTTTATAACTCTTTTAAATAAATTGTATGTATTTTTCGATCCATTTAAATCGAGGGATTCACATGGTAATTTCTATTTATAACATATCCTCTCGATATTTAGGGAGTTATAATAAATATTCCATTAGTTTGGAATTAACCACAACCCACTAGCAAAATATCCCATGCCGTTGTTATCTCAATTCTTGGTCTCCAACCTTGCCCATAATTTCTTTCATCATTTTCCGAAGCTCCAACAAAAATCTCAACATTTTTGGACACTTCTAAATCCTAGTCCTTGTTCAAACCATTTGAATTAAATTCAACTGACTTTGAATTTAATTATTGCAATCTTGCCCACTCCATTTTCTTGGATCAAGCTCATTTTTATGAGTCCGGAAAAATTAACCCCATGCTCAAATTATTTCTCCAACCCTTTCTTTATCTCCTTTTTCTTTCTTTGCTATTTACTGCTTTTGGTAAATAAAAGATAAGTGGGGGATTAGAGAGAGAGAGAGAGAGATCCAGTGCATCCCAACTCCTCCTGGCCTTTTTCCCTCTTAACCGAGATGGCCCAAGGCCCATCCGCCCCACCTATACCTAAAGTCCTAAACCCTAGCCCCTCGCTCAGCCCGATCCCCATTCTCTCGATCCTTTGCCTCTCCCTCGACTCCCTCCAGTGCCGCCGCACGCCCGCTGCCAGCGCCAGGAAGGGCTTCGCCCCGATCCCCTCGCGCCTCGCTTGTGTTCCCCTCCGCCGCCTCGACCCACTGCATCACTCGTCGCCCTTCTCCCCTCGCATCAGCGACGATCGCGTCGCCCTACCTGTCTTGCTTCGTCCATGGCCACATCGCCCCGCGCCTCCGCCTCTGCGCCACTCGTCCGAGCTCCCGCAAGCCGTCCCCGTCGCCCAAGCTCCTTCCTGCATAGCGCGCGCCACCCCAGCACCGGTGACCCGTCTCCGGCTACCACTAGCGCCACCAGCAGCAGCTTCAGGACGTCCCTGCCACCAAGTCCCTCGCCGCCTCTCTCTGCTACACCTCGTGCGCCCTCGTCCTCGTTCCCGCACCGCTCGTTGCCAAGGCCAAGTGCAGGACGCCTCCGCTCCTCCTCACCTCATCCACGTCGTCGGGATCGCGTCAAGTCCCTCGTCGTTGTCCTCTGGTCGGGAACAAGCTCGGCCCCGCGCCCTGGCCTCGTCCCATGCCCAGATCTCCCTGCGCCTCGCCGCCTGCTGCCTCCTCTACATCGCGCCAAGCCCCGCTCCTGCCTCTGTTTGAGAGGAGGATGCTGCAGATGCGCCCAGTCGCTCGCGTTGACCGTGACCTGCCCATCTCCTTCGCCTCCTTGCTATTGCTGTTGACGCCAAGTCCAACGACCACCGAGCAGGGAGTAGCGCCAAGTACCACAACGTTTTTGGGAGACCCTTTTCACCAAGTCCAACAGTCACCGAGCGTGGAATTCGCTAAGTACCACTACCAATGCCTCTGGAATTCGCCAAGCACACCGGCTCTGTGGATTTCGACAAGTCCCTCGACGACCGGCGCTTAGTACCACTATGTTTGCCATGTACATTTACGCCAAGACCGGACCCGTCAAGTACCCTCCGGATTCGTCAAGACCCTCATGTACAACTACACCCGATGATGCGACAAATAACCCGACAACGTGTACATCTAGACCGCCAAGACCGGACCGACAAGTACGCCGATGTCGCGTTTACCACTACCGTCGCCCCGAAGACGTTGGATTCTTCAAGTACCTCTCCGAAAACGAACGTGTACCACTACTTCCACTACGCCGCCACGTGTGCCACTACTTCCCACGATGACTCGTGAACGACTACTTCCACTACGAACCCGAACCGCTCCGAAAATGCATGCCTCAAAGGTATAATCCCGAGATGACGACCGCCCATGAACGAATGCATGCTTGGTTGTATGAGATACTCGTGTTTGCACCGTGTCCGAGATGTCTTTGCACGTTCCTTGTTTCCCATGCCATTGACCCGTGGGAACTCGGTAGCCGGGATCACCCCACCATCTTGCATGACTCGCTCACGTCACACTTCCTTTTTGCACTGGTACCTCCATGAGTTACCGGGACCGGAATGTTGCCGTGGCACCATTTCGATTTCACCGCTGTGGCACGTTTTTCCTTCCGCCATGGCGACAAATGCCTCGTATCATGCTCATGTTAACGTTTTCATAAAAATGCATAAACCTTGATTATGCCATCCGCATCATGTTAACAATATTTAAATGGATAAAACTGTGTTTGCTTTAAATTGCTAAATGACATATGGGGATTTTCCAGAATTGCTGTTTGTTGTTTCCGGCCTCATTTAAACTTGCCTAAATAGTTAGTTTACTTATGCTTCACCCCTTGCCATGTTAATTAACATCTAATAATTGTTGAGTATCTTAACCGAGAGTGAACTAAATAATTTGATGTGGTGTTTCGTCAATATGCAACTCGTTGCATATTGAGCTCCACTTAACTTGTAGTATTGTTTGTTGCACTTTGCCATGCCATGCCTCTTTAAACCGGACATGCATCATACTTGTTTGTGCATCATGACATGTTTATGCTTGTGTGTTTACCATATTGTTTGCTTCTTTCCCGTTTGCTTCTCTCATTAGCTTCGGTTTCGTTCCGGAGTTGTGAGGATTCGTTCGACTACGTCCGTTTGTCTTCTTCATGGACTCATTCTTCTTCCTTGTGGGATTTCAGGCAAGATTACCATTACCCTCGATATCACTTCTATCTTTGCTTGCTAGTTGCTTCGTTCTATCGCTATGTTGCGCTACCTATCACTTGTTTACCATGCCTCCCATATTGCCATGTCAGCCTCTAACCTTTTTTCACCCTTCCTAGCAAACCATTGCTTGGCTATGTTACCGCTTTGCTCAGCCCCTCTTATAGCATTGTTAGTTGCAGGTGAAGTTGAAGATTGCTCCATGGTGGACAGGATTATGTTGGGATATCATAATATCTCTTATTTAATTAATGCATCTATATATTTGGTAAAGGGTGGAAGACTCGGCCTTATGCCTGGTGTTTTGTTCCACTCTTGCCGCCCCTAGTTTCCGCCATACCGGTGTTATGTTCCTTGATTTTGCGTTCCTTACACGGTTGGGTGATTTATGGGACCCCCTTGACAGTTCGCTTTGAATAAAACTCCTCCATCAAGGCCCAACATTGGTTTTACCATTTTCCCACCTAAGCCTTTTTCCCTTGGGTTCTGTAGACTCAAGGGTCATCTTTATTTTACCTCCCCGGGCCAGTGCTCCTCCGGGTGCTGGTCCAAACCAAGCGATGTCCGGCGCCCCCTGGGCAACTAGAGTCTATGCCAACCCGACGTCTGGCTCATCCGGTGTGCTCTGAGAACGAGATACATGCGACTCCTATTGGGATTTGTCGGCACATCGGGCGGCTTTGCTGGTCTTGTTTTACCATTGTTGAAATGTCTTGTAAACCGGGATTCCGAGTCTGATCGAGTCTTCCTGGGAGAAGGAATATCCGTCGTTGACCGTGAGAGCTTGTGATGGGCTAAGTTGGGACACCCCTGCAGGGTATAAACTTTCGAAATCCGTGCCCGCGGTTATGCGGCAGATGGGAATTTGTTAATGTCCGGTTGTAGATAACTTGACACCCAATTCGAATTAAAACGCATCAACCGCATGTGTAGCCGTGATGGTTTCTTCTCGGCGGAGTTCGGGAAGTGAACACGGTTTTGGGTTATGTTTGACGTAAGTAGGAGTTCAGGATCACTTCTTGATCATTGCTAGTTTCACGACCGTTCCGTTTGCTCTCTTCTCACTCTTATTTGCGTATGTTAGCCACCATATTTGCTTAGTGCTTGCTGCAACTCCACCTCATTACCATTTCCTACCCATAAGCTTAAATAGTCTTGATCTCGTGGGTTTTGAGATTGCTGAGTCCTCGTGACTCACCAGATACTATCACAACAGTTGCAGGTGCCGATGATACCAGTGCAGGTGATGCAACCGAGCTTAGATGGGAGCTCAACGAAGATCTTGGTCGTTCCTATGTTTCGTTTGATGTGGATCAGTAGTGGAGCCCAGTTGGGACGATCGGGGATCTAGCAGTTGGGTTATCTTCTTTTCTTTTGGCTTCGTCCGTAGTCGGACTATGGGTGTACTCTGATTGATGTATGATTTTATTATATGTTCATTGTGTGAAGTGGCGATTGTAAGCCAACTCTTTATCCCATTCTTGTTCATTACATGGGACTGTGTGAAGATGACCCTTCTTCCGACAAAACCACCATGCGGTTATGCCTCTAAGTCGTGCTTCGACACGTGGGAGATATAGCCGCATCGTGGGTGTTACAAGTTGGTAATCAGAGCCATCCACGACTTAGGAGCCCCCTGCTTGATCGAATCGCTGACGTTGTTGAGTCTAGAGCAAAAATGTTTTGAGTCTTAGGATTATATATATCGGAGAGTAGGATTCTTTTTACTCCTCAGTCCCTTCGTCGCTCTGGTGAGGTCTCCTGACGTAGATGTTTTGTCTTTCCTCGCCTCAAATTTCACAAAAAAAATTTAGGATCATGCGGGTATCTTGGAATCGTTCCGATGGTTTTGTGACGAGAACATTGTTCTTGGTGCCTCCTGTCTTTTATGTGGCAGTGACCCAGGGAGTTGGGCTTCGAGGTGTTGTCGTCATAATTTTATCGTTGCAATTCTGGAATACCTGAGTTTTGCCGACATCGAAAATCTCTTTTATGCAGTTGTTGGTGAGATAACCTCGACGTCACCCAGTACTTGGGCGGGAGTTCGGGAGTATTGCCATAACTCGTATAACGGATGCTTTTCGAAGGTTGAGGTACATGATTTCCGAAGGTTTCTTGGTTATGTGTTGATGGATGGATACAACTTGGATGTAGGAATTGTTAGTTTTGGGTGAGATATATATTGCCTCCCCTGTATCCCCAACACCACATTGCATAAGCAGAAAGTTTCGGGAGTTTTATAGGTGGGAATTCAAGTAGCTCCTAGAATATCTTTTTGACATATGCATGATATGAGATTGGGGTTCGACGTCTAGTGGTCCGCCTTTCCACGGTCGTTTTTACAGTGGTCTCGTTGTGTCTTAAAGAACCCTTGGCTATGCTAGTTCGGGGACGCTTCATATGTCATGTGCACTGCCTTGTACATGATGATGTTGTACGATTGAGCCCGTGTGGGCCCCACCACGAAAACTTCGGACGGAATCTCTATCATATGTTTGTTCCGGCTTATTTTGCAAGCCAAATCCGTTGTTTGTTTTATTTGTGGTATTCGAGTTGCTTCGAAGTCGAATGTTAAATCCATACCTTTCATAAACGGTGTTCTCATATGGCTATGTGAATACTAATCCTTCTTGATCATCGAGATTGTCATGTCAATTCTTTTCGACCGGTGTGCTTCTCTTCAAGTGGATCAGATCATTTCAACATCCGCAAGATCAATTCTAAGTTTTCTCAACGGTATCCATTCCATCTGCCCCAAGTTGCCTTTGTTTTCCCTCCCTCCCACCCTTTTCTTCAAAGACTCAGATATCTTAATCAAGTATCCATCTTATGGATAGGAAGTTTCTCCATTATTTTCTCGTCAATGTTCTTATCCGGTGATTCTCAGGAAGATACTAATGGAACTTCAAGTTCATCATTCTTCGTTCTTTTTTTTCTTCTCCGGTGGATTCAAGTCAAGTTTTCGGTGTTGATCATATTCCCTTCCTTGTTTCAAGTGTTTTCGTATGCCGGTGTACCTCTTAATCATTCACCTCTCTCTATTCGTACCCGGAGTGTTGAAGATATCTTAGAAGATTCGTGTTTTCCATTATAAATCTGTTCAAGCTATTTGGAGATTATTATCTCATTCAAGTCATTTAATTTAACCGGTGCAATCCCCCTTTCAATCAATCATTCAATGGTGTATCTTTTAGTGGGCCCTAACCCACAGGTCTTTTTCCAGGGTCTTACCTGACTCTTCTAGTTCTTTACGAAGTTATTCTCAAACTCATTGCAAAGTTTGACGTAAGAATGAATTATCATCAGTCAAAATGTCTTTCTCCAAGATCTTTCCAATTCTTTTCATCGTTCGTTCAATCTTTCTAATTGTCATTCCGGAGTGCCTCAACAATTCATGGTGGGGTTTCTCGTCGGCATTCTCGGATTTTGAAGACCGAAGAAGAGTTCCTCTAAATCCTTACCCGTTCTTCCAAAGATTCGTGGTTCTAGCTCCATGCCATCCTCATAATTGTTTTCGATTGTGAGAATTCTTTTCACCCATCCGGAGCAATTCAGGAGTCTTTTCAGTTTGATTCTCCGGAGCCCATCGTCTCAGAATTATTCATTCTCAGCTTTCAGCTCTCGTTCTCAAATTCTTCCGGTGAATCATTCAAATACCCTCTAATCAGTTCATGATCTTTTCATTCTCATGTATCTAAATCCCCTCAAGTATCTTCATTCGTTTTCCAACTCTTCTCGGTGAATTGTGCCTTTGCTACTTCCATTTTCAATTCTTACGGTGGTTCGTTCAGGATTTCACTTCCTTCGTTATCATATTAATTCATTCATTGTTTCCAAATCCCACCGGTGGTTCCATCAATACCTTCTGGAGTTTACACTATATCCATCTTAACCCTTTCTACGAGAATAAGTAGTATGCCAAATCCGTTTCTTGTCATCAATTTAAATTGGTGAAGAATACGCATAACATAATTCTTATTCTTGTTTCATCCAAGTGATTAATCCCTTCCTTCAGAGTTTGTTCATGAGGAATAAATTCTCGGTTCTAAGATGTTCATCTTTTCTTTCTGGAGTTCCAAGTTCTCTCGGTTATATCATCACGAAGCTCCTTCTAAATCATTGCAAGGCTTCAATTCTGGTTCTCTTCAACCTCCAATTCTTCTTCATAATCTTTTTTCTTTACCGGAGTTCTTCATGGAGGCTCTACATGGTGGTTCGTCAAGGATTCTTTTCATTCTTCATTTTTCTTCAAGATTTCTCTTGAAGTTAAGATCAGCCAAGCTATACTCAAAAATTAAACATGGTGCTCAACACATGTTTTGTTTTGAGGCGTTCAAGCATTCTTCATCTTGCATTCTGAAGTGCAATTCCTTCTATCTTATCTTTCGAGATGGTGTTATATCATTCTTGATAATTTTTATTCATGTTTCATGATTCACATGTTGTCAAGAACGAGGTATTTTAAATCCATCAATCTCTTCGTTGGAGTTATCTTGGTATAGATTTCACCTAAAGCCTTCCCTAAGGAATATTGTATTGTGGTGCTTATCAATGATCCAAGTTTTCTCCTATTCTTGCGGTGAAAGAAGTTTTTCATCTCTTTGGTGCTCTCAATCAAATCAATGGTTTCCATTAGTGGCCGGTTGTCACCTCATAGTTTTGAGATGTTTTCCATAAGAACACTACAAGCTTATTCATTTTGTTGTTGGTTTTTCCCAACAACCTCGTTGTAACCTTCTGAGAAGGGTGCTTTCCAAGCTCATTTGTGGTAGAAGTTGGCATATTTCTTCTCCGTTCTTTTCTTCCCAACAATCTAGCTTCTATTCTTTCGTTCCGGAGGCATTGTGATGTTGCTCTATTCACTCATCTTCTCGTATTGAGGATCGTGTTCTTTTCGTGCTTATCCATCTAACCAGAGTGTTGTGTCATCTCTTCAAGTTCTTTTCATCTTATCAAGTCATGCATCTCTTTTCAACCGGAGTGCTGCCGAATTTGTTCTTCCTTGTTCCTTGTTTATCTCGTTTCAACCAGAGTGGTTCCAATTCCTTCTTGTCCATTGTACTCGTCATTCATAGCCTTGCAAACTCGAAGGTTCAAATGGTGTTCCTTGTTTCTATTTTCTACTGTAGTGCTCTCAATTGTGTTCAACTGCGCTGTGTTATTTCTTTCAACTTTTCAACCTCTCAAGGTTCTTTGGTTTCACTCTTTTGTCGAAGAAGCAACTTAGTTTTACCTCTTCTCTTCCTCTTCCGTTTCTCTCCGATGCCATCCTAGATCTCGGGACGAGATGCTTTGTAGTGGTGGAGTGTTGTAACGCCGCGAGACCGACGCTCCAGAAGACTTCCAGCTACTCCGAGTTTCGTCGTGTGATTTGTTTTGTTTGTTGCATCTTTTGCATTGCATCATGCCATCATGTCATTAATTTTATAACTCTTTTAAATAAATTGTATGTATTTTTCGATCCATTTAAATTGAGGGATTCACATGGTGATTTCTCTTTATAACATATCCTCTCGATATTTAGGGAGCTATAATAAATATTCCATTAGTTTGGAATTAACCGCAACCCACTTGCAAAATATCCCATGCCGTTGTTATCTCAATTCTTGGTCTCCAACCTTGCCCATAATTTCTTTCATCATTTTCCGGATCTCCACCAAAAATCTCAACATTTTTGGACACTTCTAAATCCTAGTCCTTGTTCAAACCATTTGAATTAAATTCAAATGACTTTGAATTTAATTCTTGCAATCTTGCCCACTACATTTTCTTGGGTCAAGCTCATTTTTATGAGTCCGGAAAAATTAACCCCATGCTCAAATTATTTCTCCAACCCTTTCTTTATATCCTTTTTCTTTCTTTGCTATTTACTGCTTTTGGTAAATAAAAGAGAAGTGGGGGATTAGATAGAGAGAGAGAGATCCAGCGCAGCCCAACTCCTCCTGGCCTTTTTCCCTCTTAACCGAGATGGCCCAAGGCCCATCCACCCCACCTATACCTAAAGACCTAAACCCTAGCCCCTTCGTGAGCCCGATCCCCATTCTCTCGATCCTTTGCCTCTC
Source organism: Triticum aestivum (assembly GCF_018294505.1). Classification (NCBI taxonomy): domain Eukaryota; kingdom Viridiplantae; phylum Streptophyta; class Magnoliopsida; order Poales; family Poaceae; genus Triticum; species Triticum aestivum. The sequence goes on from NC_057798.1 coordinate 283,492,272, forward strand.
GCTCGACTCCCTCCAGCGCCGCCGCACGCCCGCTGCCAGCACCAGGAAGGGCCTCGCCCCGATCCCCTCGCGCCTAGCTCGTGTTCCCCTCCGCCGCCTCGACCCACTGCATCACTCGTCGCCCTTCTCCCCTCGCATCAGCGACGACCGCGTCGCCCTGCCTGTCTTGCTCCGTCCATGGCCACGTCGCCCCGCGCCTCCGCCTCCGTGCCACTCGTCGGAGCTCCCACAAGCCGTCCCCGTCGCCCAAGCTCCTTCCTGCATAGCGCGCGCCACCCCGTCGCCGGTGACCCATCTCCGGCTACCGCTAGCGCCACCAGCAGCAGCTTCAGGATGTCCCTGCCACTAAGTCCCTCGCTGCCTCTCTCTGCTACACCTCATGCGCCCTCGTCCTCGTTCCCGCGCCGCTCGTAGCCAAGGCCAAGTGCAGGACGCCTCCGCTCCTCCTCACCTCGTCCACGTCGTCGGGATCGCGTCAAGTCCCTCGCCGTTGTCCTCTGGTCGGGAACAAGCTTGGCCCCTCGCCCTGGCCTCGTCCCATGCCTAGATCTCCCTGCGCCTCGCCGCCTGCTGCCTCCTCTTCATTGCGCCAAGCCCCGCTCCTGCCTTTGTTCGAGAGGAGGATGCTGCAGATGCGCCCGGTCGCTCACGTTGACCGTGACCTGCCCATCTCCTTCGCCTCCTTGCTGTTGCTGTTGACGCCAAGTCCAACGACCACCGAGCAGGGAGTAGCGCCAAGTACCACAACGTTTTTGGGAGACCCGTTTTGCCAAGTCCAACAGTCACCGAGCGTGGAATTCACCAAGTACCACTACCAATGCCTCTGGAATTTGCCAAGCACACCGGCTCTGTGGATTTCGGCAAGTCCCTCGACGACCGGCGCTTAGTACCACTACATTTGCCATGTACACTTATGCCAAGACCGGACCCGTCAAGTACCCTTCGGATTCGTCAAGACCCGCATGTACAACTACACCCGATGATGCGACAAATACCCCGACAACGTGTACATCTACACCGCCAAGACCGGACCGACAAGTACCCCGACGTCGCGTGTACCACTACCATCGCCCCGAAGACGTTGGATTCTTCAAGTACCTCTCCGAAAACGAACGTGTACCACTACTTCCACTACGCCGCCACGTGTGCCACTACTTCCCACGACGACTCGTGAACGACTACTTCCACTACGAACCCGAACCGCTCCGAAAATGCATGCCTCAAAGGTATAATCCCGAGATGATGACCGCCCGTGAACGAATGCATGCTTGGTTGTATGAGATACTCGTGTTTGCACCGTGTCCGAGAGGTCTTTGCACGTTCCTTGTTTCCCATGCCATTGACCCGTGGGAACCCGGTAGCCGGGATCAATCCACCATCTTGCATGACTCGCTCACGTCACACTTCCTTTTTGCACCGGTACCTCCATGAGTTACCGGGACCGGAATGTTGCCGCGGTACCATTTCTGTTTCACCGCCGTGGCACCTTTTTCCTTCCGCCATGGCGACAAATGCCTCGTATCATGCTCATGGTAACGTTTTCATAAAAATGCATAAACCTTGATTATGCCATCCGCATCATGTTAACAACATTTAAATGGTTAAAACTGTGTTTGCTTTAAATTGCTAAATGACATATGGGGATTTTCCAGAATTGTTGTTTGTTGTTTCCGGCCTCAAAACTTGCCTAAATAGTTAGTTTACTTATGCTTCACCCCTTGCCATGTTAATTAACATCTAATAATTGTTGAGTATCTTAACCGAGAGTGAACTAAATAATTTGATGTGGTGTTTCGTCAATATGCAACTCATTGCATATTTAGCTCCACTTAACTTGTAGTATTGTTTGTTGCACTTTGCCATGCCATGCCTCTTTAAACCGGACATGCATCATACTTGTTTGTGCATCATGACATGTTTATGCTTGTGTGTTTACCATATTGTTTGCTTCTTTCCGGTTTGCTTCTCTCATTAGCTTCGGTTTCATTCCGGAGTTGTGAGGATTCATTCGACTATGTCCGTTTGTCTTCTTCATGGACTCGTTCTTCTTCCTTGCGGGATTTCAGGCAAGATGACCATTACCCTCGATATCACTTCTATTTTTGCTTGCTAGTTGCTTTGTTCTATCGCTATGTTGCGCTACCTATCACTTGTTTACCATGCCTCCCATATTGCCATGTCAGCCTCTAACCTTTTTTCACCCTTCCTAGCAAACCATTGCTTGGCTATGTTATCGCTTTGCTCAGCCCCTCTTATAGCATTGTTAGTTGCAGGTGAAGTTGAAGATTGCTCCATGGTGGACAGGATTATGTTGGGATATCACGATATCTCTTATTTAATTAATGCATCTATATATTTGGTAAAGGGTGGAAGACTCGGCCTTATGCCTGGTGTTTTGTTCCACTCTTGCCGCCCCTAGTTTCTGTCATACCGGTGTTATGTTCCTTGATTTTGCATTCCTTACACGGTTGGGTGATTTATGGGACCCCCTTGATAGTTCGCTTTGAATAAAACTCCTCCAGCAAGGCCCAACATTGGTTTTACCATTTGCCTACCTAAGCCTTTTTCCCTTGGGTTCTGCAGACTCAAGGGTCATCTTTATTTTACCCCCCCGGGCCAGTGCTCCTCCGGGTGCTGGTCCAAACCGAGCGATGTCCGGCGCCCCCTGGGCAACTAGGATCTATGCCAACCCGACGTATGGCTCATCCGGTGTGCCCTGGGAACGAGATACGTGCGACTCCTATCGGGATTTGTCGGCACATCGGGCGGCTTTGCTGGTCTTGTTTTACCATTGTTGAAATGTCTTGTAAACCGGGATTCCGAGTCTGATCGGGTCTTCCTGGGAGAAGGAATATCCTTCGTTGACCGTGAGAGCTTGTGATGGGATAAGTTGGGACACCCCTGCAGGGTATAAACTTTCGAAAGTCGTGCCCGCGGTTATGCGGCAGATGGGAATTTGTTAATGTCCGGTTGTAGATAACTTGACACCTGATTCGAATTAAAATGCATCAACCGCGTGTGTAGCCGTGATGGTCTCTTCTCGGCGGAGTTCGGGAAGTCAACACGGTTTTGGGTTATGTTTGACGTAAGTAGGAGTTCAGGATCACTTATTGATCATTGCTAGCTTCACGACCGTTCCGTTTGCTCTCTTCTCGCTCTTATTTGCGTATGTTAGCCACCATATTTGCTTAGTGCTTGCTGCAACTCCACCTCATTACCATTTCCTACCCATAAGCTTAAATAGTCTTGATCTTGTGGGTTTTGAGATTGCTGAGTCCTCGTGACTCACCAGATACTATCACGACAGTTGCAGGTGTCGATGATACCAGTGCAGGTGATGCAACCGAGCTCAGATGGGAGCTCAACAAAGATCTTGGTTGTTGCTATGTTTCGTTTCATGTCGATCAGTAGTGGAGCCCAGTTGGAACGATCGGGGATCTAGCAGTTGGATTATCTTCTTTTCTTTTGGCTTCGTCCATAGTCGGACTATGTGTGTACTCTGATTGATGTATGATTTTATTATATGTTCATTGTGTGAAGTGGCGATTGTAAGCCAACTCTTTATCCCATTCTTGTTCATTTCATGGGATTGTGTGAAGATGACCCTTCTTGCGACAAAACCACCATGTGGTTATGCCTCTAAGTTGTTCTTCGACATGTGGGAGATATAGCCGCATCGTGGGTGTTACAGGGGGAGAACCATGTTTCGGTCTGGGATGCACTTGTTTTTGGCTTTTTTGAATAGAAGATGGTACGCGCTTGTTTGAACTTTGGGGAGAGTACAAACTTTGCCCCCCTCTTAAATTTCGGACCTACTACGGGTCGGGGGTAGGATGGTAATCCCAGGTGTCCCAAATAGTGGGCAGGAGCAATTTCGGCCACGCACATGTGTGCTTAGGTGGCTATTGTGTATGAATGTTTTTCGGGCGAGTAGAGGCTCTTTTGGTGCTTTGTTTGAAATTTTGAAACACAAGCATTCACGTTTAGAGTACTCTTGAACTATGAGGATTGACCTAAATAGACAACGTTAAATTTGACCTTGTATGTTTGAAAACCTCATTAAATTATCCGCTTCTTTTTGAAATTTTGACACTTGAAAATCCTATAACTACAATTATTTTGGAATGGAGGACCTAAATTTGAATCTATTTTGTACACGACTAGATATGCTATTATGTACAAAATCAGAGCAAAGATTGGTGCCCCCATAATTTAGGTATGATTTACAAATTCCATGATATCAAATTCAAATAATTGAATGGACTTCATGTTGAATTTGAGTTTTTGAAACCACCTTAAGTTGAATTCAAATGTATGCTAGTTCATAGGTAGCTATTTATAATGTTCATTGTGTAACTTTCGTATGTATAATGTGCTTTACACACACAACATGAACTATACTCACGTTTATATTCGATTGCTAAAGCGATGCATTGTCTGGAGTTCAAAATACTAACTATGTGGATCAATTGTGTCGAATAATAACATAGACATGCTCAAATTCGATAGAATCTAGATGTCTGATAGATCAATGACCGTTCCTTACGCGAATTGCAAATATCATGATCCCATCCTAATATTTGGATACAATTTATATCTTTAATCAATGTGTACAACAGTCTTTTACGTGTAGTTTCACTCTCCGTCGGTGGTCTCTCACACATGCTCACACACACTCTCCCGAGGTGTCTTTCTCGCACACATGCTCTCAATATAACCCTCCCTCCCTATCGTAACCATTTACGACTATTTTCACTAACCTTTATCACAAGCACTCTTCGTCTCGCAAGCATACACACGCACAATCCCCATCGACCCTTTCTATATACATAGACCGGCCTATGTGTCTCCTGTACACACATTATCTTTAGGTCTGTCTCTCACGCATTGTCTCACACCACTCTTCCTAATTGACGAGTATGATTCTAGCAGAGCATTTTGTAGGATGCCCCTTAAAGTTAGGTTGGATGAATAGTAATATCAGAGATAAAAGGGGTTACCTTAGTCCGAGAACCTAGGGTTATAGATCCTAGCCGGCTTTGTCAGTAGACACAGAGTCCTTTACAATTCTTCTATCTTTGTCTTGTACGACTAGTCATCCATGGGTCTCCCTAAATGCGTCACGGGCCAACCAATGTGGCGCAGGACGGAACCGAACGAAGGGCCTCACCTCGACCCACCGGACCTCACGCAGTGACACACCCTCTGCCCCCACGTCTCGTTATCTTCTCACACCCACACATACCAACACAAACACCACACACAAAAAATATATTCTACTAGTGCCTCTATCCCCTCCCCCTTGCATATACACACTCAAGGGAATCCTTCGCCGTGACGTCATATTCGTCTCTCTCTCTAGACCACTCTCATTTCTCATGCTATCTCTCCCCTGCCCCCCCGCCGGCCCCTCTATCCATGCCTCTCTCGAATACATAATACACACACATACATCTCTAGGCCCTGCCAAATGCATCAACTACACATTCACACATGTTACATCACGTACCCCATTGATCTAAAAAGCCCTCTCTTCATGTTTATTTCGCATACAACATTCCTTTTGAATAAAGTGTGGCCAAAAAATTATTTTAGAATTTCTACATATATACAACATTACAAAGTTATATATTAACTTGGACTTGGAAATGGCCACCAACATTGCCTCGATTTTTGGCTGCTCGATCGGCTCTATGCCCTTCACATATCTTGGGCTCCCTTTGGGCACTTCCCGCCCCACGATTAAAGATTTTATGCCACTGGTCAGCTCCATTGAAAGGAACTTGTCCTCTACACTTTCACTCATGTCATATGCAGGGAAGCTGATGTTAGTTAACACAACAGTCACATCTCTGCTTATTTACGCCATGTGCACGCTCAAGTTCCCGCCCAAGCTCATTGAAATGCTGGACAAAATTCGAAGAAGATGCCTATGGATAAAAAAGACCGACCATGGGGACAAATGCAGGTCTCTGGCTGTGTGGGACATGGTTTCTAAACCAAAGAACAAAGGAGGCCTCGGTGTGCAAAACCTCAGAGTCCAGAATGAGGAACTCCTCATGAAGTATTTGCATAAGTTTTAAAATAAGTTGGACATTCCATGGGTACAACTCACCTGGGATGCTTATTATGATCACAAAATACCACACGCCATGGATCCCATTGGGTCATTTTGGTGGAGAGACGTACTCAATTTAACTCCCGAATTCCACGGGGTCTCTCGTGTCAATGTTGTTTGTGGAACCACAACTCTCTTTTGGAAAGATCTTTGGACAAATCAAATTCTCTCGGAGTCACACCCATGGGCTTTTTCGTACGCTTCCAATGAAGATGTCTCTGTGAGAGATTTCTTGGGGATCACGCCACTTGGAATGGCTTTTCACCTACCGCTTTCCTCGCAGGCTCACGATGAGGTCAGAAACTTAGAACTGACCGCGTCCTCTCCACAACCAATGGCTGCCACGTCGGATGTTTGGCACTATATTTGTGTCAAAACTACTTTCAAATCGACAGATTACTACAATTTTTTCTTCAGGGAGATTCAGTCTCACCAAGTCTTCCGATGGCTCTGGAAATCTAAATGCACAATGAAGCTGAAAGTTTTTGCTTGGTATTTATTCAACGACAGACTCAACACCCAAAATATGCTCAAGAGACAACACTATAACATAGGTGATGACCATAATTGTCTTCTCTGTGGACTTAACGTTGAAGAAACTGTTGAACACATGATCTTCACTTGCAACTTCAGTAAATAATGCTGGCACGTCCTAGACATCACTTGGGAACCTTTTTCTAGGAGACTACAAGCAATTGAAGATTAGAAAAACTCCCATCCTACACCTATGCTACTTGAGAAACTTGTTGTGGCAGCGTGGAGTATTTGGAAGGAAAGAAACAACAAGAAATTCAGAGCTATAGACCCTTCCTTCACTTCCTGGCTAGGCAGATTCAAGAAAGACTTTCAGCTCCTTGAACACATGGTCAAATAGGTCCATAAACCTTTTGTACTCAGCTTTGTAAACTCCTTACCCTAGGCCTCAACTATAGTATAGATGCCTCTCTGCTTGACCCAAAGTGATCAAGCTCAACCCCCACCATGTAACTACCCACTTTTGTACAGTGTTCTATTTATTAATATAATTTCACAGTAGGAGCCTTTCCTACTGTTCATGGTAAAAAAGCATTACAAAGTTATATGGAGAAGTATGAACGCTAATTTGCATTGCATGGGGCCCACAATGATATTTATTCCGCACTGTGAATTTGTATATTTTTATACTATATACAAAGTTAGTCATAATAAAGAGAAACGAAGAGGATCTCTCTGTCTCCATCGCATACCCCCCTCTACGCCCCTTTCACGTACGCACACAAACTATCTCCAGGTCCTCTAAAAGCAAGCCCCCAGCACATTCACGCATGTTTCATCTTTCTCTCGCGATATATACAATGATGATCATTGTATTTGAAGCGAAAGCACGATACGTACATTGGACTTTAGAATCCACTCATTAGGTCACCATTTACGTTTTGTGGTTATTATACAGTCACAGGCTCACCGTACAACTCTGTATTTGCTCAAGACACGACTAGTTGACCAGCTAAACGCTCCATGTGGCACCTCTAGTGTTGCATCACATTATCTCACAACCATTGGGCCCACCTGTCGGCTTGTAGCTACTCTACATCTACACTAGTCCTGGCCATCTCCGGCCCGGCCCTGTCGGCCCACCTAGGCCCGACCCTAAAATCCAGGGCCTAGGCCCGATGGGCTTGCCCGTGGACTGGGCTTGGGCCTGAGTTTTGAGCCCACCAGTAGGGCCTGGACGGGCTTGGGCTTGGCATATTGGCATTTTAAGGAAGAGGCCCGACCCACGGCCGTAAACCCTAAGGGCTTTTTAGGGCTTTTTACCAGATGGGCCGGGCTTGGGCTTGAAAAGTAGGCCCGATGGTAGGGCCTGGGCCTCAGTTTTCTGCCATGGGCTTTTTTAGGCCCGGCCCCGGCCAGGTATAATCTACACTCTTATAAAAATAGAGTTGGTGATGATGGTGTGCCTGCCATGCTGGAATATAGGCCGTACGATTTATATATGACGGATAGGAAAGAAACTATGGCAATTTTGCAAAAAGGTACCCACACACCTCTCCACATTTGGAAAAGGCCTGCCCTCATTCATCCTTTTCTCTCACAAGATAAACTAGTCATACAAATGCATCTTGATGTTACGTGCAATGCACGGGCATCTTGCTAGTAAGAATGAAAACAAACGACAAAAAAATATTGGACGGTGGTTCAAAGTCATGACCGCGGGCATAGTGGACAAGGTGGCCTTGTATTGGTATGCTGAGCCTTTTATTTCAACACACATGAGCTGGTGTGGTGATTATACACACACGCACGCATGCACATGAACAGCATGCACGCAACACTCACCCAAACACATGCACCCACGCACGCATGCAACACTCACATGTACACACGCAGCCATGCACGCACACAACACTCACACGCACACATGCACGCATGCGTGCACACACCAGTACACCAGATGACCAACACACACTCTCACGCTCAAGTGCTCAACCTACACGTGCATACGCACACATCAGGCCCTGACAGACAAATACACAACCAGGTGATTCCCACGCACGGGTTGGAGTCTTGTCGCACCTGTGTAAATTTGTGTTTATCTGACCTTTTCCCTATGCGAACTGACAGGTGGGACACACAAGGAACATGGTAAATTTAACTAGTCAACATGGTGCCACGCAGACTATTTGGCCGGTCAACAGAGTGCAATCTGATGCTGAACCGTGAGAAAGTGACCGTATAATCACCGCAAAATGTATATAGTGACTGTAATCAGCTTATTCTGAAGTTCGATGACCATATTACGCTTTTCTCTCTGTAGGCCCTCCAAAACTACATCTCTACACGTTCTCGCATGTTACATCTAACAACTATGCAATACAGCACTACTACTACACTCTAACACAATAAATCATATGTGTTTTTAGTTTTACTAGATATCATATTTTTACTTAATTATTCAGTTTGCATACATTAAAATTGCCTTTGAAATGTATGGCCAATATCATCTACCGCGTGGGAATCACGCCCTTTCCTGTTTAATCGGGTTTGTATCGATGGATCGTGCAAAACAACAAAACTATAGTACTATACAGTACAAGTGACAGTTCACTGGGCCATCGTGTCGTGTACTCCTCCGTCGTAAGAGTGGAGCGCTCACTTTCATAAATCTTCTAGTCTCCTTCGCCGACATGTGGGACATTAAGCTACCGGGTCCACGTGCCATACCGGAATATAGTGCAGAGTAGCCGGGGTGAAGCACCCCAGTCATGCGGCCGTCGTAGTAATGAGCAATGAGGCGTCAAATCACAAAGCTGCACCTTTCCCGCTGTTAAGTTGGAGGGACGAAGTAATAATGCTAAAAAAAGAAGTGGGAGGGACGAAGCAACCATCATTATACTCATTGCTGAATTCGCTTCTCCCTCATCTTCTTCAAGTTAACCACGCGTTGCTTCTGCCGTTGTTCTGCGTCATGTGGGACGCGGATCAGCTTGGTAAAGCACTGACACATGGGACCGCATGTTAGCAAACCGCTAGGACAATGTCCTCTAAAAATAAGAAACCTCCCCTGCCATCTGCGCGGCAAAATCACCTCCTTTTTACTAATCTTGATTCTATAAATTTTTTAGATCAATATAATGGAGATTTGTGTAGATATCACACAGGAGCAAAACCAAGTGGTATGGTTAAGGGCATCCACAATATGTAGCCAAATGTGAAAATAGCTTTTGGCATCGTGGGAACCATTGTGGACGGTGTTGCCAAAGCCAAAAAGATGGAACCGAAGATCCCTGATTGATTGATTGAAGGAATACAAAAATGCAATGTCTCTCCTCTTTCTCCCATGCTTGGACGCATGTACAGTATAGAGCACAGAGTCTACTCCCCTGTCCCTTCTATCACAAATCACAAAGCAGTGAAGCATCAAATCACAAAGCACGGACGAAGCAACCATCATTTCACTCTTTGTTGACTCTGCTTCTCCATTGTCTTCTTTGAGAAACCATCTCACCGCACTAAGCTGGACAGACGACGCTATTGTGTACTAGTAGTACTAGTACATTTACGCATCCTTTGGTTCAACGGACTTCCTGAATGCAAATAAGGCGGTAGTCTCGGCTTGCAGGCGGCTGATAACCCACAAGTATAGGGGATCGCAACAGCTTTCGAGGGTAGAGTATTCAACCCAAATTTATTGATTCAACACAAGGGGAGCCAAAGAATATTCTTGAGTATTAGCAGTTGAGTTGTCAATTCAACCACACCTGGATAACTTAGTATCTGCAACAAAGTGTTTAGTAGAAAAAGTGGTATGATAATAATAGTAGCGGTTGCAACAGTAAAGATAAATGTTTTTGGGTTTTTTGTAATAGTTGTAACAATAGCAACGGATAAGTAAATAGGCGAAGAACAATATGTGAAAAGCTCGTAGGCAATGGATCAATGATGGATAATTATGCCGGATGCGATTCCTCATGCAATAATTATAACATAGGGTGATATAAAACTAGCTCTAGTTCATCAATGTAATGTAGGCATGTATTCCGTAAATAGTCATACGTGCTTATGGAAAAGAACTTGTGTGACATCTTTTGTCCTACCCTCCCGTTGCAGCGGGGTCCTTATGGAAACTAAGGGATATTAAGGCCTCCTTTTAATAGAGAACCGGAACAAAGCATTAACACATAGTGAATACATGAACTCCTCAAACTACGGTCATCACCGAGAAGCATCCCGATTATTGTCACTTCGGGGTTGTCGGATCATAACACATAATAGGTGTCTATAGACTTGCAAGATAGGATCAAGAACACACATATATTCATGAAAACATAATAGGTTCAGATATGAAATCATGGCACTCGGGCCCTAGTGACAAGCATTAAGCATAGCAAAGTCATAGCAACATCAATCTCAGAACATAGTGGATACTAGGGATCAAACCCTAACAAAACTAACTTGATTACATGGTAAATCTCATCCAACCCATCACCGTCCAGCAAGCCTACGATGGAATTACTCATGCACGGCATTGAGCATCATGAAATTGGTGATGGAGGATGGTTAATGATGACGACGTCGACGAATCCCCCTCTCCAGAGCCCCGAACGGACTCCAGATCAGCCCTCCCGAGAGAAATTAGGGCTTGGCGGCGGCTCCGTGTCGTGAAACGCGATGAAACTTTCTCTCTGATTTTTTTCTCCCCGAGACAGTATATATGGAGTTGGAGTAGAGGTCGGGAGGTCTCCAGGGGGCCCACGAGATAGGAGGGCTCCGCCCTAGGGGGGGTGCCCTCCTGTCTCGTGGACAGCCCGTGGGCCCCCTGGCCTTCATTCTTTCGCCAAAAATTCTTATTAATTCTGAAAAGTGCCTCCGTGGATTTCCAGGACATTCCGAGAACTTTTCTTTTCTACACATAAAACAACATCATGGCAGTTCTGCTGAAAACATCGTCAGTCCGGGTTAGTTTCATTCAAATCATGCAAGTTAGAGTCCAAAACAAGGGCAAAAGTGTTTGGAAAAGTAGATACATTGGAGATGTATCAACTCCCCCAAGCTTAAACCTTTGCTTCTCCTCAAGCAATTCGGTTGATAAACTGAAAGTGATAAAGAAAAACTTTTACAAACTCTGTTGATCTTGTTCTTGTAACATGAAAAGCCAGCATTCAAGTTTCAGCAAATATTATGAACTAACCATACTAACAATAACACATAGGTCTCACAATTACTTATATCAATAACATAATCAGCTAACGAGCTATAATAATAAAACTCGGATGATAACACTTTCTCAAAATAATCATAACATGATATAACAAAATGGTATCTCGCTAGCCCTTTCTGAGACCGCAAAACATAAATGCAGAGCACCTTTAAAGATCAAGGACTGACTAAACATTGTAATTCATGGTAAAAGAGATCCAGTCAAGTCATACCCAATATAAACCAATAATAATGAATGCAAATGACAGTGTGCTCTCCAGCGGGTGCTTTTTAATAAGAAGGATGATGACTCAACATGAAAGTAAATAGATAGGCCCTTCGCAGAGGGAAGCAAGGATTTGTAGAGGTGCCAGAGCTCGATTTTAAAATAGAGATTGAATAACATTTTGAGCGTCATACTTTTGCTGTCAATGCAACAACTATGAGATGGCTGTATCTTCCATACTACATGCATTATAGGCAGTTCCCAAACAGAATGGTAAAGGTTTATACTCCCCCAACCACCAACAAGCATCAATCCATGGCTTGCTCAAAACAACGAGTGCCCCCAACATACAATAGCCCTGGGGGAGTTGTGTTTAATTATTTTGATTTGCTTTGATCTTTTTGGATCAAGGGACTGGGCATCCCGGTTACCGGCCCTTTCTCGTGAATGAGGAGCGGAGTCCACTCCTCTTGAGAATAACCCACCTAGCATGGAAGATATAGGCAGCCCAAGTTGAAACATGAGCTGCTCGAGCATACAAAACAGAATTTCATATGAAGGTTTAGAGTTTGGCACATACAAATTTACTTGGAACGGCAAGTAAATACCGCATATAGGAAGGTATGGTGGACTCATATGGAACAGCTTTGGGGTTTATGGAGTTTGGATGCACAAGCACTATTCCCGCTTAGTACAGGTGAAGGCTAGCAAAAGACTGGAAAGGGACCAACTGAGAGAGCAACAACAGTCGTAAACATGCATTAAAATTAATTTACACCAAGTACAAGCATGACTAGGATATAATCTACCATGAACATAAATATCATGAAGGCTATGTTGATTTGATTCAACTACATGCGTGAACATGTGCCAAGTCGAATCGCTTAATACATTCAAAGGAGGATACCATCCCATCATACCACATCATAATCATTCTAATAGCATGTTGGCACGCAAGGTAAACCATTATAACTCATAGCTAATCAAGCATGGCACAAGCAACTATAATCTCTAAATGTCATTGCAAATATGTTTACTTCATTATAGCTGACTCAGGAGCGATGAATCATCATATTTACAAAAACAAAAGAGGTCGAGTTCATACCAGCTTTTCTCATCCCAATAAGTCCATCCTATATCTTCATTATTGCCTTTCACTTGCACGACCGAACGATGTGTATAATAATAGGAGTGCACGTGCATTGGACTAAGCTGGAATCTGCAAGCATTCAACTCAAGAGAGAAGACAAGTAATATGGGCTCTAAATTAGATAAACAATCATGCATATAAGAGCCACTAAGCATTTCAATATGGTCTTCTCGACCCCCAAAAGAAAGAAAATAAAATAAAACTATTTACACGGGAAAGCTCCCAACAAGTAAAAGAAAAACGAGAAATATTTTTGGGTTTTTCATTTTAATTTCTACTACAAGCAAGGAAATTAAACTAACTATTTTTTTTGGTTTTTCTTAAGGTTTAACAAACACACAAGAAGAAAACTAGAAAAATAAATTTAAACTAGCATGGATAATACAATGAAAAAGTATGAGCACCGACGACTAGTGTGTGAACATGAATGTAAAGTCGGTGACAAATGCGTACTCCCCCAAGCTTAGGATTTTGGCCTAAGTTGGTCTAATACCAAGGACCGCCGCTACTCTCCTCGGTGTAGTGGGAGGTGTAATCAGGATACCACTGGCTGGTCATCTCCGGGTCCCACTGAACAGATGATGCACGATAAGGGTCCATCTCAGGTTCTGGCTCAGGTTCAGGTTCCGGAGTAAAAGCTTGGGCTAGATGATTGTTCACGGCCTCCGACGTGACAAGATGACTTTCTGCAAGCAAATCAAACAACAAAGGTGCATGCAAAGTAGTATACTCAAAGTGTTTCTTATTGAATCTAAGTCTATAAAGCATCGTCTCTTCATTGTCAATAATAAACTTATGTGCTACCATCCTCTTGTAATCTAAAATGTGAGGAGGTAATTTTGTCTCCTCCTCCTCAAGGTGCCTAATGGGTATATGAAAATGTTCAGCAAGACGTGCAACATAGATACCTCCAAATATGGGGCTTTTTGTACGATTCAGCGCTAGCCGTTTAGCAACAACGGCACCCATACTAAAAGTATTGTCTCCCAAAAGAGCATGTTGAAGAATAATAATATCTGGGATGCTCAAGTTTCCACTATTCCCACGACCAATCAAGCATCTACTAGCAAATATGGTAAAGTAGCGTAAAACAGGAAAGTGTATGCTAGAGACTTTTGCCTCAGAGCCCTTCTTTGGCTCTTCTACAACAATAGTTTTAACGAAACCATCCACATCTTCATGATGGGGTTCCTCTAATTCTACCTCATAAGGTATCCTACACACCGCACAAAAAATCATGTAAAGACATTTCTCTGAATTCATCATATAAATGAAATGATACTGCATGCGGTCACTTCTTAGGATAATAATAAAATTTTTGCACGAAAGTATTGGTAAGTAAGAGATACTGACCGATTCGGTCGTTCATGAAACCGGTGAGGCCTGCAATCCCGATTAAAGCATAAAAGTCTTCATGAATTCCGGCCTCTTTCAAGAAATCATCACGCGGCCATTCACATGACCGTACTTCCGCTAAGCGAGGAAGATTATACTTGGGGTTTTCCTTCTCTTTATCTTGTTTTTCCTTAGAGCTTTGGCTAGAAGAGCCTTTAAAGAACCTCCTTAACATTTTCTGAAAGTTTCTGAAATTTTAGTAACTTCAAAATAAAAGTGAATAAAACTAAACAAGATTGATAGCAACTACTCCTACAAGTGCCTAGAGCCTATATCATGCATTGGAATTGCTTGGGACCTCAAACATTTAACATGCAAGCTCAAGAACATGGTCACCTATGCTGCAAAAATTTGCAATGAATAAAGCACTAGAACAAAATCTATTTGGACCAATGGAGGAGTCACATACCAAGCAACAATCTCCCAAAGCAGTTTTGTGAGTGGAGCTTTGAGCTAAGAGATCGAAAATCACAGGAAAATGAGCTAGAACTCGGGCTTGAGTTGGATGGGGATTTTTTTGGGTAGAAGATGAAGTGTGTGGGTGCTGGCATAAGTGGAGGGGACCAACCAGGGGCCCATGAGACAGGGGGGCGCGCCCTACAGGGGGGCGCCCTCCTCTCTCGTGGCCTGGTGCTTGCCCCTTTTGCAGTGTTTTCAGTGCCTAAAATCCTCAAATATTCCAGAAAAAAATCATACTAAATTTGCAGGGCATTTGGAGCACTTTTATTTTCGGATTATTTTTTAATGCACGGATAATTCAGAAAACAGACGGATAATACTATTTTTGCTTTATTTATTCTAAATAACAGAAAGTAAAAAGAGGGTACAGAAGGTTGTGCCTTCTAGTTTCATCCATCTCGTGATCATCAAAATGAACCCACTAACAAGGTTGATCAAGTCTTGTTAACAAACTCATTCCGAATAACACGAAACCGGAGAAATTTCGAATAACACTAAGTTACCTCAACGGGGATATGAAAATCCCCAACAATAAGAATATCATACTTTTTCTTGACAGTAGGGAGAGGAAATTCAAAACCTCCAAAAATGATAGTTGGAACTTTTTCAATAGAATTGATGCTATGAACTTGAGATTGTTTCCTCGGAAAGTGTACCGTATGCTCATTACCATTAACATGAAAAGTGACATTGCCTTTGTTGCAATCAATAACAGCCCCTGCAGTATTAAGAAAAGGTCTACCAAGGATAATAGACATACTATCGTCCTCGGGAATATCAAGAATAACAAAGTCCGTTAAGATAGTGACATTTGCAACCACAACAGGCACATCCTCACAAATACCGACAGGTATAGCAGTTGATTTATCAGCCATTTGCAAAGATATTTCAGTAGGTGTCAACTTATTCAATTCAAGTCTACGATATAAAGAGAGAGGCATAACACTAACACCGGCTCCAAGATCACATAAAGCAGTTCTAACATAATTACTTTTAATAGAGCATGGTATAGTTGGTACACCCGGATCTCCATGTTTCTTTGGTATTCCACCCTTAAAAGTGTAATTAGCAAGCATGGTGGAAATTTCAGCTTCCGGTATCTTTCTTTTGTTTGTGATGATATCCTTCATATATTTAGCATAAGGATTTACTTTAAGCATATCAGTTAAGCGCATACATAAGAAAATAGGTCTAATCATTTCAGCAAAGCGCTCAAAATCCTCATCATCCTTTGACTTGGATGGTTTGGGAGGAACTGGCATGGGTTTCTGAACCCATGGTTCTCTTTCTTTACCGTGCTTCCTATCAACAAAATCTCTCTTATCATAACATTGATTCTTTGATTGTGGGTTATCGAGATCAACAACAGGTTCAATTTCTATATCATTGTCTTTGCTAGGTTGAGCATCAACATGAACATTATCATTAACATTATTACTAGGTTCATGTTCATCACCTGATTGAGTTTCAACATCAGAAATAGAAATATCATTGGGATTCTCAGGTGCGTCTACAGTAGGTTCACTAGAAGCATGCAAAGTTCTATCATTTTTCTTCTTCTTTTTAGAAGAACTAGGTGCCTCTAAATTATTTCTCTGAGAATCTTGCTCGATTCTCTTAGGGTGGCCTTCAGGATACAAAGGTTCCTGAGTCACTCTACCAGTTCTAGTAGCCACTCTAACAGCAAAGTCATTTTTATTATTCAATTCATCAAGCAAAACATTTTGAGCTTTGAGTACTTGCTCAGCTTGAGTAGAAACCATAGAAGCATATTTGCTAACGCGTTGAAGTTCATCTTTAACTCTACCCAGATTATCACCTACACGTCCTATCTCGAAAGCATTATTCTTTAACTCTCTACCAACATAAGCATTAAAACTTTCTTGTCTAGCCATAAAGTCATCAAATTCATCTAAGTATGGGCTATGAAATTTAGTAGAGGGTACTTCAACTTTATCATATCTATGGAGAGAATTTACCTTTACTACCTGTGTCGGGTTATCAAGACAATGTGGTTCTTCAGGCCGTATATTAAGACCATGTATTTCTTCAATAGGTGGTAAATTCTTAACATCTTCAGCTTTAATACCCTTTTCTTTCATTGATTTCTTTGCCTCTTGCATATCTTCAGGACTGAGAAATAATACACCTCTCTTCTTCGGAGTGGGTTTAGGAATAGACTCAGGAGTTGGCTCAATTGGTTCAGGAATTACTTCAGGAACTGGCTCAGGAAGAGTCCCATTATTTTCATTAGTCAACATATTATTCAATAGTATTTCACCTTCGTCGACTGTTCTTTCCCTGAAAACACAACCAACACAACTATCCAAGTAGTCCTTGGAAGCATCGGTTAGTCCATTATAAAAGATATAAAGTATTTCATTTTTCTTAAGAGGATGATCAGGCAAAGCATTAAGTAACCGGAGAAGCCTCCCCCAAACTTGTGGGAGACTCTCTTCTTTGATTTGCACGAAATTATATATTTCCTGCAAGGCAGTTTGTTTCTTATGAGTAGGGAAATATTTAGCAGAGAAGTAATAAATCATATCCTGGGGACTACACACACAACCAGGAGTAAGAGAATTATACCAAGTCTTAGCATCACGCTTTAATGAGAACAGAAATATCTTAAGGATATATAAATAGCGAGACTTCTCATCATTAGTAAATAGGGTAGCTATATCATTCAACTTGGTAATATGTGCCACAACAGTTTCAGATTCAAGGCCATAAAAAGGATCAGATTCAACTAAAGTAATAATATCAGGATCGACAGAGAATTCATAATCCTTATCAGTAACACAGATAGGTGAAGTAGCAAAAGCAGGACCGGGTTTCATTCTAGCATTAAGAGACTGCTGCTTCCATTTAGTTAATAATTTCTTAAGATCATTTCTATCATTGGAAGCAAGAATTTCCATAGCAGCTATTTCATGCATAACATAACCCTTAGGAACAACAAGTAATACATAATCATTGGGGGGACCTTCATCATCACTATCATCAATAATAGGTTCTTCAATATTTTCATTCCCCCTAAATCTAGCAAGTTGTTCATCAAGAAATCCACCTAATGGCAAAGTAGTATCACACACTAAAGTAGTTTCATCATGCATAGCAGAAGTGGCATCATAAATAACATGCGACTTATCAGAATTCATAGCAGTAGCAGGTTTAGGTGTTGCAAGCTTACCTATAATGGAAGGAGAATCTAGTGCAGAGCTAGATGGCAGTTCCTTACCTCCCCTCGTAGTTGAGGGAAAAATCTTGGTTTTAGCGTCTTTCTAGTTCTTCATAGTGATCAACAGATATAAATCCCAAGTGACTCAGAGAATAGAACTATGCTCCCCGGCAACGGCGCCATAAATTAGTCTTGATAACCCACAAGTATAGGGGATCGCAACAGCTTTCGAGGGTAGAGTATTCAACCCAAATTTATTGATTCGACACAAGGGGAGCCAAAGAATATTCTTGAGTATTAGCAGTTGAGTTGTCAATTCAAGCACACCTGGATAACTTAGTATCTGCAGCAAAGTGTTTAGTAGCAAAAGTGGTATGATAATAATAGTAGCGGTAGCAACAGTAAAGATAAATGTTTTTGGGTTTTTTGTAATAGTTGTAACAGTAGCAACGGAAAACTAAATAAGCGAAGAACAATATGTGAAAAGCTCATAGGCAATGGATAAATGATGGATAATTATGACGGATGCGATTCCTCATGCAATAGTTATAACATAGGGTGATATAGAACTAGCTCCAGTTCATCAATGTAATGTAGGCATGTATTCCGTAAATAGTCATACGTGCTTTTGGAGAAGAACTTGTATGGCATCTTTTGTCCTACCCTCCCGTTGCAGCGGGGTCCTTACGGAAACTAAGGGATATTAAGGCCTCCTTTTAATAGAGAACCGGAACAAAGCATTAACACATAGTGAATACATGAACTCCTCAAACTACAGTCATCACCGAGAAGTATCCCGATTATTGTCACTTCGGGGTTGTCGGATCATAACACATAATAGGTGACTGTCGGTGTCAAAACCGACGGATCTTGGGTAGGGGGTCCCGAACTGTGCGTCTAGGCGGATGGTAACAGGAGACAAGGGACATGATGTTTTTACCCAGGTTCGGGCCCTCTTGGTGGAGGTAAAACCCTACTCCTGCTTGATTAATATTGATGGTATGGGTATTACAAAAGTTGATCTACCACGAGATCAGAGAGGCTAAACCCTAGAAGCTAGCCTATGGTATGATTGTCGTTCGTCCTACGGACTAAAACTCTCCGGTATATATAGACACCGGAGAGGGCTAGGGTTACACAGAGTCGGTTACAATGGGAGGAGATCTTCATATCGTATCGCCAAGCTTGCCTTCCATGCCAAGGAAAGTCCTTATCCGGACACGGGACGGAGTCTTCAATCTTGTATCTTCATAGTCCGGGAGTCCGGCCAAAGGTCATAGTCCAGCCATCCGGACACCACCTAATCTAGGACTCCCTCAGTAGCCCCTGAACCAGGCTTCATCGATGACGAGTCCGGCGCGCAAATTGTCTTCAGCATTGCAAGGCGGGTTCCTCCTCCGAATACTTCATAGAAGATGTTTGAACACAAGGATAGTGTCCGGCTCTGCAAAAATAAGTTACACATGCCACCGTAGAGAGAATAATATTTACACAAATCTAATCTGCTGACGTATTCCGCGGCGTGACATCATGCCACGGCCAAGCCTTTATTCATTTCACCATTCTACTTCAGCACATTTAGCGAGGCAGTTTCCTTGGCACGTCTTGTCGAAGCAGAGATCGTGTCCCCTTATTCCGGGATTCTCATCAATACGGGCGTGGGTAACCCAACCGCGCCTTTTGGTGTGACTCTCTAATTGAAAGCGAGTCCCAAACGGTTACGGGGAGGGCTCTTGGTATTCAACTCCTTTATAAAGAGACCAAGGCTCGATTCTCTCTTCTTTCAATCCAACCGAATCCGCCCCTCGCCTCGAGTTCCAACACTCAAGGTTTCTAGTTTTAGGCGCTTCGGACCTCCGACGATGTCCGGCTCCAAC
Organism: Triticum aestivum; assembly: GCF_018294505.1. Taxonomy (NCBI): domain Eukaryota; kingdom Viridiplantae; phylum Streptophyta; class Magnoliopsida; order Poales; family Poaceae; genus Triticum; species Triticum aestivum. The sequence continues at coordinate 283,512,357 of NC_057798.1, forward strand.
CTTCAAGGCCGGTGGGTGCCTTCCTCCGTTACGGAAGAAGACATGCGAAAGCTGAGAGATGCCAGGTATCTAACCGACGAAATCTCGCATAGGCTGCCTGCTCAAGGGCAAGCCATTCCTTCTCCTCAGCCCGGTGAGAGCGTGGTGTTCACATCTCACTTCCTTCGGGGGTTAGGTTTCCCGATTGATTCCTTTGTGAGGGGGCTGATGTTCTATTACGGGCTGGAATTTCCCGACCTAGCTCCGGAGTCCATCCTCCAAATTTCATCGTTTATCATAGTGTGCGAAGCCTTCCTCCATATCACCCCTCACTTCCGATTGTGGCTTAAAACCTTCAAAGTAGAGCCGAAGATGATCGAGGGGCAGCACGCCGAGTGCGGAGGAGCTATCATAAGCAAGATAGCCGGCCCTCCATGGCCCGAGGGCACTTTCCAAGAAGAGTTCGCCTTATGGCAACAGGACTGGTTTTATATCACAGCCCCCAGGGGCACCACATGGGTGGCGCCTCCTGCTTTTTGCTGGGGTCCCCCACCACGGCGAGCGTCATGGGTCAATGAAGGGCTTATCTGGGGGCCATCCAAAGATGTGCCCGTACTGCAGGACCGCATTCGAGATCTCCTAGAAAGAGATATTAACCTGACCGTAGTGGCGCAAGTTATGCTAATTCGCCGCACGCTGCCCTGCAAACGTCGCCCTCTCCGCCTGTGGGAATTTAATCCAGAGTGTCGGGGAAACTGATCCACGAACACCTATGGGACCGGCGGACCGAGCCCCTTTCGGTTCGGCGGGGGGCGGAGATCGCACGAAGAGCGGATCGGGGCGAAGCACACGAGCAGTTTACCCAGCTTCAGACCTCTCCGGAGAGATAACACTCCTACTGTTGCATGTCTGAGTGTATTGAGTTCTTGCTCGGGAGCGCTGAGTGCTACAGTACACACTAGCTGCTAACAAGACCGAACGTGAGTGTTTTTCTCCCTCCCGAACCCCCCTCTACGTTGCGCATGGGCCTCCTTTTATATGCTGAAGGGGTCACCGTCAGGTGGCAACGTAGATAAGGGTAAAAATGGAAAAGGAATTGCAGTTGGTACAACCACCTGTACAGTGTATCCTACCTAACCTTGATGGCAGGGGACAAAGGCATTAAATGCCCGTCAGGGATGCCACCGCTCGCCACGATGGCAGTCTTGTCAGCGTCGCTTGCCACCGCGCACCGCTGGCTGCACAGCCTCCTGCCATGCGTGCCTGGAAAGGCCCCAGGGCGACACGTTGGTGGATGTGCTGGAGCGCGGTTACAGAGTGGTAGCTTGCCACGGCAAGCGCCTTGCCGCGGCCGTTGTCTTGTCGCGTCCGGAAGCTTGTCGCTCGCCGGGCCTTGCCGGGACGCGTGGCGCGTGGCGGCAGGTTCCTTGACATGCCTTGGTTGGCCTTCCCGGCAAGCTCCTCTTGCCGGGGCCTTGTCTCCTTGGCTTGAATACTTTCTTCTTGAATGGTTCCAAAGGAACCACGGAGGACCTTGGCGGTCACCCGGCAAGCCTTGCCACGGGGTGCTGCGACTGCCCGTGCACAAGTTCGGGATACTAGGGTACCCCTACTCTAGTACACCGACAGGAGCCCCCGGGCCTGGGCCACACATGGCGGCAAGCGCTGTTGGGCCAGGCCCAAAACAGGGCACGGGCACGCGCGCCTGGGTTACGCCGTATCTTACTCCGTATCCACCGCGCCTTCCCCGAACTGCACGCGTCGAATGCGGCGTCGTGGGAGAGATCGTGGGTGGTTTCTTTATTCGGAAAGACGGAACGCCCACCCCCTCCCTCTTTATAAGCAGGGGAAACAGGGGCAGTTCGCCCATCTCGCCAGTTGCTACTCCAACCTCAGAAATCTCTGCCGCTCCCCCCTTTTTCCCAAAGCTGAAAGAGAGCAGCGCTCTGCCCCCCATCGCCACCAGCATCACCTACGCCGTCGATCTCCCCCACCACCTCCGCCATGGCTCTGAAAGCCGACAAGGGGAAGGTCGTGAAGTCGGCCAAGGCGCAGCGGCTCGCGGCGCTGCGAAAGGAGCGGGGAATCTTTCCCCCCCAGCTCGCCGTGAAGGAGCTGAGGGAGTACTACTACCTCTTCTGGTCGACGGAGACGCGAGCGCATCCGCGTACGAAGGTACACCCAGCTGCCGCTTCGGAACTGGCTCCGAATGGATACCCTTTCTTCGCGCTGTTCTTCTACTGTGGGCTCTGCCCGCCTTTCTCTGAATTTTTCTGCGATATCATGAACACCTACGGGTTCCGCCTCCTTGGTTTCACCCCCCAATGCCGTTCTGACCATGGCAGTTTTCGCACATCTCTGCGAAAACTTTGTCGGAGTCCATCCAAATGTCGCTCTTTTTCGCCACTTCTTTATGCCCCGAGTTGAGAGAGGAGAACCTTTATCCGGCGGAATCGCCTGGATCTCAAGAGCTGGCAGGAAGGAAGCTTATCTGGAGGGAGAGCTCCGCAGCAAGTGGGAGGAATGGAGAGCAGAATGGTGCTGGATTGTCGAGGAGAACCCGCAGCCATTCACCGCCCAGCGCCAAGTCCCAATAGCGCGCGGCAACGATTGGAGCAACGTGGCACCGGAAGACGATAGGCTGAAGATTGCCGTCACCCGGATCTTACGCCTCAGGCTTGCCGGGCTTACCTTAGGCACCGTTGGCGCAGATTTTCTTCGCCGCCGCATCGCCCCCTGCAGGAGAGGAGGAGACCCGCCTGGGAGTTCCAGAACGCGACGAATATCATGAGGCTGCGCCCGGGCCTCAACTTCAACTTCACTGTCCTGGAACTGGACGCGATGATCCTGGAACTGTTCAAGCACGATCCTCAGCATCCTGAAGCGTTCATGTTGCCGAGGGGTGTCGTTCCGCTGTGCAACAAATCCTCGCTCGACCGCATCCGTGCAATGATGCCACTGTGCGACTCGCATGGAATTGTCCCAACTTGGCAAGAGCCTGGAGACGTCGTCATGCAGGAGTTCTTTGACGGTCTGATAGAAGTGCCGGTCCGCCTCGATGAACAGAAAAGCCTCACCCGCGACACCACCGATGCGGAGATGCAGCGCATTGCCACTAGGCTGGAAGAGGCGGCAGCAGCCGCTACCGCGGGTGAGTTTGGATTCACCATGGAAGAGGCAGAGGCAGCAGAGGCGGCAAGCCTTGTCGAGCGAGAGGAGTTTGCCGGCGAGGAAGAGTTTGTTGGGCCTGAAGCTGAGTCGAGCGAGCCCGCTGAGGGCGCGAGCGACTCGTTGAAGATCGGCTCCTCCCCCTCCCCACCTTCAGCCAGCTCGCCGCAAGCGGAGCCCCTAGCTCCACCAAGAAGGCGTCTCCGCAAGGCCGGGGACGTAGCGGGGTGGCAGGCAAGTCAACAGCCACCGTGCCGCGCAACACGCTCTACCGCGGAAAGCACTGTTGCCGCGGGAGCGCCTCACGCTGCTGCGGCAACTGGAGCGGGGTCTTCCCGGTCCACCGCTACTGCTCCTGCCAAGCAGACAAGGGAACCTACTCCTTCGCCTCGTTGCACCGGAGGCGAGCCGGACTTCGATCTCTCCGCGCTTAGCTCCGACGAGGAAGAAGAAGAGTAAGATTCTTCGCTGTACTTGTAGTTCTTCAATTCTTGCTGTTTTGTCTTGTGTCTGATTTGCTTTACTCCGAACCCATTCCTTTTCAGGACTCTGGCCCAGAGAGCGGCAAAGAGAGCCAAGGTCCCGGTGATTGTCATCGAGGACGAACCCACCGCGACAACAGGGGGCGTGTCCGAGACCACCTTGCCGGACCCGGCAACTTTTCCCCAAAGCAGCCCCCAACGCAGTCCCCAGCGTAAGTATATGGTTTACTTCCTGCTGCCAGGCGCGCATGGGTGCTCTTTCTTTGCTGATATCTGACTGTTGGTTTGTGTAGGAGCAGAGCAGCCTTACCAGGAGTGCCCGGAAGCCGCTCCCGAAATGCCATCTGCTTCGACTACACTGCCAAGGGAGGATTCCCCGGCAAGGGAGCATTCTCCGGCAAGGGAGAATTCTCCAGCAAGGGAGAATTCTCCGGCAAGGGATAGTTCTCCGGTAAGGGACGGCACCAGCGATCCTCCGGTGGTTGAGACCATGACTGCGGATCCTAGTACAGGTAATCCACTTGCTTGAAAACTTCCCTTTGGTTCTTCTTCTTCTGATTTTCTTTTTTAATATATGCTTGACTTTTCTCCTTTTTACGTTCGTCTGATCCATCTGCCACGGAGCCGATGGAAACCGAGGTCGCCGGCAAGGAGAACGTGCGCAGCAATACCGACGACGCTGTTGCCACCGAAGGAGAAGCCGGCGCTGATGATCCCGCCGGCGAAGAGGCTGCCAAAGCTGCCGCCGCAGAAGCTGGCGAGGGATCCGGCGATTGCACTGACGGCCCCGAGGCCGCAGGAGCGTCAGGCGCTACGCCGACCGCCGATCCCTCCGCCGCTGCTGCAGCGCCAGGCTCCGAAGAGCGCCAGCCCGGCGCCTATTTGAAGGCCGGCGACGGCATCTTCATCAAGCTCCCCTGGGCGTCAAGCTCCAGGGCGCCGGTCGAAGGAGAGGTCTTGGATGGAGAGGTGCTCGCCTCCGTTGGGCTGACGCTGGTCGACGCGCCAAGCAGCAGCAGCGATGAGCCTGAGGAGGAGCGGCTGCTGCGGAAGCTATTGTCGCTTTACCGCGCCCGACAAGCCAAGCTGGAATCCCGAGAAGAGCTTGTCGCGAAGGCGGGAGTGGACATCGAGAAGCGCGCGGAGGAGCTCCGAGGTCTCAGGCGGGAAGCTCTCCGGTCCCTGGCAGAGGAGCGGGAGCAAGTCGCCGAGGAGCGGAAAGCCTTCCTCCTCGAGAAGGCTGAAGTTGAAGAGCAACAGCGGCTTGTTGCCGAAAAGCTATCTACGCAAGAAGGCGAGTTGGCGCAGCGCAAGGTCAACCTTGACAGCCACGAGGAGGAGCTTGCCGCGCGCGAGCAAGCAATTGGCGGGGCTCTCAAGGAAGCAAAGGATGCTGCCGTAGCTGCCGACGCCGCCAAGAAGGAGCTAGAGACGAAGATGGCGCAGCTGGAGGCCGATCTCAAGGCGAGCGGCGAGGAGCTTGCCGCGCTCAAGCGTGAGCGCGAGAAGGGCGCCGCCGCTCATGGAGAGCTGCAGGGTCATCTCGCTGAGAGGATCAAAGAGCTTAGTGCCGCCAAGGACTCCAACGCAGATCTTGAGTTGAAGCTGGCCACTTTGACCAAGACGTTGGACGGCGCCAGGGAGCAGGAGGTGGCCTTGAAGGAGAAGATCAAGGCCGACGAGGTGCTGCTGGCGAGTGCTGCTGCCGCCCAGAATGCTTTTACGGAGACTGTGGAGCACTGGACCGAGGGTCTCGTGAATGTTGCCGCCGCCATCGACGGGGAGCTGGCGCAGCTGGGGATGGAGGACCTCGGGTATTCTTCCGACGAGCACCTCCAACCCAGCGCCAAGCTCAGCTTGTTCTTCAAAGGCGTGGCGACGGCCCTCCAGCGACTCCGGGAGAAGATCCCAAAGCAGCTGGCCGACGAGTCGCGCAAGATCTGCGCGGGAGTTCTTCAAAAGGTGCTGGTGAAGGTGGCCTTCCGCAACCCAGGCCTCAACCTCACCAACGTCCTCAGGTCCCTGCCGCCGGATGCTGATCTGGAAGCGCTCAAGGCCCTTGTCGCACCCATTGTGGACAAGGTGAGCGAGATCAAGAGGGTTGAGGGCGATCGCGTAGATTAGGCCGCCCGTTTTCTCTTTTTCTTTGTCGCTGCTGGTCATGTCATGAGAACAATCTGTTAGAGCTGCGACAAGCTATCTTGTAATATAACTCTATTTTGGGTAGAGATTGCTGTGTTATTTCCTTTACTTGATTCCTTCCTTTGTATGTTTTTGCCCTACGCTTTTAGGGAACTTGTTGGCGCAGGCACCTTAGCCGCGAGCGCTGAGTGCGGGACATCAGCAGCCTGCTGGCGGTGCCGCTTCCGACAAGAAACCTTGTCGCAACTAGTCGTAGCTCACTTAAGTTGTTGAGCGGACTCGAAACAAAGTAAGGGCGCAACTAGCTACGAGTTGGTTCCTCCGCGCACAGGTTTTCCATACAAAGCACGGTCGTTCGAGGAAGATAACTTAAAAATTAAAACTGATTGCTCAAACTTTGGCAACTTAGCTTTTCTGTCGTTTGCTTTCCGGTCAGGTGAAAACTTCCTTGAACGATGCCTGGTTCACACCATTATCTCCTCCTTTCCCCCCGGCAAACTTGTGGGCGAGGGAACCTTCCTTTCCTATTTGAGAAAAAGAAAGAAGAGAAAATAAAGATATGGAGCCTTACGGCTCGTTATTGCTTACCGGGGGTAGGCGCTGCACAAAGTGTCCGATAACGCATGCCAAAAAATAGTATAAAGCATGAAATTGACAAGATGTGCGGAGCACGTGAGCTTTACTTATGCACGGGGTCTGCGCCCGGCTTCGTACAACGGATTACATGCTACATCGGCAAGACTTGTACAAAAGGTGGTTGCCGGAAATGGTTCCGGCAACCGCGCCCTACGGGTAAAACTTACGAAGATGTTCAATGTTCCCGGAGTTGCTCACCGGAATGCCATCTTCGGTCTCAAGGCGGACAGCGCCAGGCCTAGTGACTTGTTTCACCCGGTAAGGGCCGTCCCACTTCGGCGTCAACTTGTTGGAATTCTTGGCGGACTGAACGCGCCGAAGAACAAGGTCGCCTTCCTCGAAACTTCTGGCATTAACTTTGCGGCTATGGTAGTGGCGCAAAGCTTGCTGATATCGAGCAGCTCGTATAGCAGCCTGAAGACGGTCCTCCTCAAGGAGCAGCGCGTCATCTTGTCACAGCTGCTCTTGCTCAAGCTCATCATAAGCGAGCACTCGAGGTGATCCGTATACGAGTTCCGTGGGGAGAACTGCCTCTGCTCCATAGACTAGAGCGAAAGGTGTCTGGCCAGTGGCTCGATTTGGCGTCGTCCTGATCGACCAAAGAACCACCGGCAGCTCCTCAATCCAGTTCCTTCCACACTTGCGCAGCCTGTCGAAAGTCCTGGTCTTGAGCCCGCGCAGCACTTCAGCATTTGCCCTCTCCGCTTGACCGTTGCTTCTCGGATGAGCAACAGAAGCGAAGCAGACCTTGGCGCCAAGATCTTGGACGTACTGCATGAAGGTGCGGCTCGTGAATTGTGTGCCGTTGTCGGTGATGATCCTGTTAGGGATCCCGAAACGGCAAACAATCGACCTGAAGAACTTGACTGCTGACTGTGCTGTCACCTTCCTCACTGGTTCCACTTCCGGCCACTTTGTGAACTTGTCGATTGCAACGTACAAGTACTCAAAGCCCCCGACAGCTCGGGGAAAAGGGCCGAGGATATCGAGCCCCCAGACCGAAAATGGCCAGGATAAAGGGATCGTCTGGAGAGCTTGAGCTGGCTGGTGTATCTGCTTGGAATGGAACTGGCACGCTTCACACTTGGTTACTTGTGCAGTTGCATCCTGGAGGGCTGTCGGCCAAAAGAAACCTTGCCGGAACGCTTTGCCGGCAAGTGCTCTTGCGCCAATGTGGTGACCACATATGCCTCCATGTATCTCTGCCAACAGCTTTTGTCCGTCCTCCCGGTGAATACACTTCAATTTCACGCCGTTGAGTCTTCTTCTGTACAGTGTGTCGTCGACAAACTGGTACATACTTGACTGCCGGGCTACTCTTTCCGCTTCTTCTTGCTCTTCGGGAAGTTCTCCTATCTGAAGGAAACGGACAATCTGCTGTGCCCATGCTGGAGCTTGCGGCTCGACAACAAAGACTAAAGGCACATCTGCTGCTGCGGGAACATCCGCTTCTACGGCGAGAACCTGCGGCTCAGCCGGAGCTTGACGTTCCCCGGCAAGCTTGCCGGAGCAAAACTTGTCGGGAGCGTCTGCTTCAATGGAACAAACCTAAGGCTTGCCGGAGCAGACTGCTCCTCAACACCTTCGGTGTTGATCTTGAGGACCTTCTTGGCGGCGGCTTCGGGGAGCTCTGCCGGAAAATAGTCACCAGAAATCAACTTCCTCTTCTTGCTCTGTCCAGTTGATGGCGTTACAGACGGTTGAGTCAGCTTGAGCACAAAGATCCCTGGTTCCACAGGTAACTTAAGTGCGGCGCACTTTGACAGGCCATCGGCAATGTCGTTCTGAGCTCTTGGAACATGTTCCATCTGTAGGCCGTCAAAGTGCTCTTCTAGCTTTCTCACTTCATCAACGTAGGCTTCCATCAACGGACTCTGATAATTCTTGTTCGACAAGCTGTGAGTCACCCCTTACAACGAGCTTCTTGATCCCAAGGTCTGCTGCGATCCTGAGACCGGCAAGCAAACCTTCATATTATGCGGTATTGTTCGTTGCTTGCTCCTTGGGAAAGTGCATCTGAACTACGTACTTGAGGTGCTCTCCGGTGGGTGCAACAAGTAGCACGCCCGCACCGGCGCCTTGCAGCGAGAAGGCACCATCAAAGTACATCAGCCACTCTTTGCTTGCTTCCTTTACGGGGATGCTTGTTTCTGGAATTTCTTCATCTTGTGTTGGCGTCCACTCTGCTATGAACTCTGCCAATGCTCTGCTTTGGATAGTTGAAGTGCTCTCAAACTTGAGGCCAAAGCTTGACAGTTCCAGTGCCCACTCGACAATCCTGCCTGTTGCTTCTGGATTTTGCAGTATCCTCTTCAGCGGAAAACGGGTGACGACTGTGATCTCATGTGCTTGGAAGTAATGGCGCAGCTTTCTCGAGGCCATGAGAAGGCCGAAAAGCAATTTCTGCACACCAGAGTACCATGACCTAGCCCCTTGTAGAAGGGAACTGACAAAGTAAACTGGGCGCTGCACCATTCTTTTCTGCATCTTCTCACGCGCCTGCGCAGATCCATCTTTGTCGGGACCAGAGCTTGTCGGTGAAGTCCCGCGCTTGTCGCTGGATGCATCTGCCATGGTTGCTGGCTCATCATCCGCCTCCCTCTCCGCTACTAACGCAGCACTAACCACTTCATTGGTTGCCGCTATATATAGCAGCAACTTCTCTTGTGGCTTAGGTGCGACAAGCGTTGGAGTGGAGGACAGGTATCTCTTTAAGTCCTGCAGCGCAGCCTCCGCTTCCGGAGTCCATCTCATTGGTCCTGCCTTTTTCAATATTTTGAAAAATGGCAGGGCGCGCTCAGCAGACCTAGAGATAAACCTGCTGAGAGCAGCTACGCAACCGGCAAGTCTTCGTACATCCTTGACGCGCTTTGGTGCTTCAATCTGCTCAATGGCCTTGATCTTATCGGGATTGGCTTCAATTTCCTGCTGAGACACGAAGAACCCGAGAAGTTTGCCGGAGAGGACTCCAAACACACACTTCTCGGGGTTAAGCTTGAGGTTGATCTTGCGTAGATTTGCAAAGGTTTTGTCTAAGTCTTGAATCAGAGTCGCCTTGTCCTTGCTCTTGACCACTATGTCATCCATGTAGGCTTCCACATTTCTGTGTATTTGCGGTTCAAAAGCGTCATGGACTACCCTTGCAAATGTTGAACCAACATTCTTTAAACCGAAAGGCATCCGTAGGAAACAGTATGTGCCACATGGGGTGATGAATGCGGTCTTCTCTTCATCCTCTTCTGCCATGAAGATCTGATGGTATCCTGAGTATGCATCAAGAAATGAAAGCAAGTCACATCCGGCCGTGGAGTCAACAATCTGGTCGATGCGCAGCAAGGGAAATGGGTCTTTGGGACAAGCTTTATTGACATTGGTAAAGTCGATACAAAGCCTCCATTTCCCGTTTGCCTTGCGCACAACTACAGGGATGGCCAACCACGTAGGATGGAGCACTCCTCTGATGAGGCCTGCTCCTTCAAATTTCTTGATTTCTTCTGCGATGAATTCTTGGTGCTCCACTGCCTGTTTCCTGACTTTCTGCTTGACGGGCCGCGCATGAGGACAGACGGCAAGATGGTGCTCGATTACTTTCCTGGGAACACCGGGGATGTCAGACGGTTGCCATGCAAATACGTCGACGTTCGCCCGCAGGAAAGCAACAAGCGCGCTTTCCTATTTAGGGTCGAGAGTGGCACTGACGGTGAAGGTACCACCAGTGCCATCCTCCTTGGCGGACACCTTCTTGGTATCTGGTGGAGCTACCATTGTTTTCTTACACTTGCCGGTGGAGCTCGATGGTGCGTCCTCGACGGTAGCGCAGCACTCCGAAGAGGTGCGCTTGTCGGAGTGGGCATCAGAACTCTTGCCGGACTTGGTCTTCTTCTTCGCCCCGGGAGCTTCAACGGCAAGTGACTTGCGATCTGTTGCGGCTGTTGCTTCCCGGTAGATCTTGTCGGCGCAGATAAACGCATCTTTTTTGTCGCTAGGGACAGAGATGACACTTATCGGGCCTGGCATCTTCAGCATGTTGTATGCATAGTGAGAGGCTGCCATGAACTTGGCGAGTGCTGGACGGCCGAGTATCCCATTGTAAGGCAATGGAAAGTCAGCAATGTCGAAAGTGACCCTCTCACTCCTGAAGTTCAACTCGTTGCCAAATGTCACCGGCAACGTGATCTTTCCCTTCGGCTTGCTCCTTCCAGGATTGATGCCTTGGAATGTGACGGTCTCTTCGAGCTCGCCATCAGGGATCTGGAGTTTCTGGAGTACCGCGGAGGAGATCAGGTTCAAGCCGGCCCCGCCGTCAACTAGCATCTTAGTGACCTTGAGGTTGCGGATAGTTGGTGAAACCAACATCGGCAAGCACCCGACCGCAGTTATGCAATCAGGGTGGTCCTCAATATCAAAGATGATAGGCGTGCTGGACCATTTCAGAGGCTTGCGTGACTCGACGGGTGGTTCTGCTGCGTTGACTTCCCGCACCCACTGCTTGAGCTGGTGGTGTGAAGTATGCAGAGAAGCACCGCCGTCAATGCACAGGACCTCTGCGGCTTTCTGGAACTCCTGCTCATCGGTCTCGTCATCATCCATATCTTCATCGTCGTCGTCATCTTCATCCTTGTCGCGGCCGCGGGGAGGTCTGTCTCCTTGCCGCTGCTTGGCCTTGCTGCGGCGTCCTCCTCGGCCGGGGCGTTTCTTTCCGGCTCCTCCAGCACCTTCCTGGGCCTTCTCCTTGTCGCATCGCTCGTATTCAGCCTTTTGCTGCTCGACAAGCTGCTCGACCTTCTTGCAGCTCTGGAGGTCATGGCCCTTGGTGCGGTGGATCTTGCAGTACTGCTTGTTGGTGCCGTCCTGCTTGTCGGCGACCGCCACAGCCTCCTCGCTGGAGCTACCAGCTTTGGCTTTCTTGGCCCCACCTCCGTTGCCGGACTGCTCAACGACTAGCACATCTTTGCCTTTCTTCTTCCTGTTGTTCCGCCGCCAGTTTTTCTTTGTCGGGGCAGTCTCCTCACTATCAGATCCTCCTGCTCCTATATTCTCTCCGGGGAGTTTCCTCCCTTCCTCAGCACGTGCACACTTGTCGGCCAGGGCATATAGCTCACTGACGTCTCTGATCTTGCACATCGCCATCTCCAACTGCATACTGCGGTATCGCACGTTCTGATGGAACGTGCTAATTACCGCGGCAGGGTGGATATCTGGGATGTTGTGCTGTACACGGCTGAATCTCTGAATATATTTGCGCAGGGGCTCTCCTTTCTTCTGAGCGAGCAGATGAAGGTCACTCTCTTGGCCATGAGGCTTGTGGCCTCCTGTAAAGGCGCCGACAAACTGATGGCATAGGTCTACCCAGGAGGATATGGAGTTGTCCGGCAAGTGCATGAGCCAAGATCTGACATTGGGCTTGAGCACCAGCGAGAAGTAGTTGGCCAGGATCTTGTCGTCCCGCCCCCCGGCAGCTTGCACCGCGATGGCGTAGATGCTGAGGAACTCCGACGGATGCGACTTGCCGTCGTACTTCTCTGGCACGTCTGGCTTGAAATTCTCGTGCTGGGCCACTGGACTTGCCGCAGCTCACGAGTGAACGCAGGGCAACCTACCGCGTACGGCAAGTCGCCTGGTTCCCCTGGCGCATGCATGTCGACAGAGGGCCCAGCGCGCTGGTCTGATTGACGCCGCGCTTCTCTTCGGCGCTCGATGCGAGTACGAGTGTCTTCTTGCTGTCATTCGTGAAGAACTTGGCGCTGATCGCGACGAGCTCGTGGATCTGATGATGCGGGGAGTCGCTGTCGAGGTGGATCCGGCGAGTCGGCGATCTTGGCCTTCGGGGTGGAGAGTGCATGGTGGTTGCACCCCCACCGGTTTCGTTGCCATCGGCTCGTGCCTGGCGGTCCTGCCGCGGCAGCGATGCACTCGGCTGCCGCGGAGTGTCGCCGTTGGCGAAGCCGATGAGACTCTGAATGGTGGCCCTCCATTCATCGATCTTGTCTGCCGTTGGAGGGTAATCCAGGAGCAGTTGAGCTTGCGCCAAAGCTACTGCTGGAGTGGTGGGCGGCAGTGGCGAACGGTGCGAGGAGAGGGATATGCTCGGACTTCTAACTATGTTAGAAGGAGCAATATCCCGTCCAGGCGACCGTGTCTCGCTCGTGCCAGCACGTTGGCATGCATGCTGGTCTTGAGCACCCCGAGATCCACCAGCTCGATCTTGGTCCAACAAACGTATGGCACTACGAATACCATGACGCTGTCGATCCTGCACCTCCTGAGACGGCACGGTGCATGTACGGACGCCGAGGTCTGCGCAGCCTTGTCCTTGGACCTGGCAGCACCGTGAGCTCCCTCGTTGATGCCCGTTCTTCCGCTGGTGTCTACCCCACTACTCGTTTGCTCCGGTGGTGGTGGGATCGACGTGGACGGAACAGCTGCCGCCGAAGTCTTCTTCTTCGGTGGCATGTTGATGAAGAATATGAAGATCTAGCTCGTGTGAACGCCGGATCAGGTTCACACAACCTCGACGCCCCCTACCTGGCGCGCCAAAGATGTCGGGGAAACTAATCCACGAACACCTATGGGACCGGCGGACCGAGCCCCTTTCGGTTCGGCGGGGGGCGGAGATCACACGAAGAGCGGATCGAGGCGAAGCACACGAGCAGTTTACCCAGCTTCGGAGCTCTCCGGAGAGATAACACTCCTACTGCTGCATGTCTGAGTGTATTGAGTTCTTGCTCGGGAGCGCTGAGTGCTACAGTACACACTAGCTGCTAACGAGACCGAACGTGAGTGTTTTTCTCCCTCCCGAACCCCCCTCTACGTTGCGCATGGGCCTCCTTTTATATGCTGAAGGGGTCACCGACACGTGGCAACGTAGATAAGGGTAAAAATGGAAAAGGAATTGCAGTTGGTACAACCACCTGTACAGTGTATCCTACCTAACCCTGACGGCAGGGGACAAAGGCATGAAATGCCTGTCTGCGTCGCCCAAATAGTGCAGAAAGGGACCGTCAGGGACGCCACCGCTCGCCATGATGGCAGTCTTGTCAGCGTCGCTTGCCACCGCGCACCGCTGGCTGCACAGCCTCCTGCCACGTGCGCCTGGAAAGGCCCCAGGGCGACACATTGGTGGATGTGCTGGAGCGCGGGTACAGAGTGGTAGCTTGCCGCGGCCGTTGTCTTGTCGTGTCCGGAAGCTTGTCGCTCGCCGGGCCTTGCCGGGACGCGTGGAGCGTCGCGGCAAGTTCCTTGAGATGCCTTGGTTGGCCTTCCCGGCAAGCTCCTCTTGCCGGGGCCTTGTCTCCGTGGCTTGAATACTTTGTTCTTGAATGGTTCCAAAGGAACCACGGAGGTCCTTGGCGGTCACCCGGCAAGCCTTGCCGCGGGGTGCTGCGACTGCCCGTGCACAAGTTCGGGATACTAGGGTACCCCTACTCTAGTACACCGACACGGAGGGACCGCGAGTCCTCCAACATTTTATGGGCGCAACGCCTATGGAGATGTACAAATTGTTGTTCGGACCACAAGCAAGGTGTCCGGACTTATCCGAGGACGCAGGTCTAAGCTGCAATCGCCAGGATGTTAAGGTAAGTAGCCCCATATTTGGACACACCATCCATATTTTCATCATAAAGTGGCCCTTTAATAGAACTATCCTTTGAACAGGAGTGGATAGCGAAGGCAAAGCTTATCAGGTGTCCAGCCCCCCTGCTCGAGACCGCGCTGGATCCCGTGTTAACCAGGATGCTGCAGATTATGCTTTCGGCAGAGGGCGAAGAGGGGAACCAAGGAGCTACCGCCTCCACGAAGGAGACTGTCAAGAAGGGAGGAATCGATAATTCCCCCAACCTGGGAAACAAAAGGAGTCCCTCTGAAGACCCGGAGGAGATGACCTTGAAACGGGGGAAGAAATCTTTGTCAGAGGATCCGGCGCCAGAGACTGTCCCGGCCGCATTGCGCCCTCAAAGGGATCAACTTTCCTCCGAGCCATAAGTAAAGAGAGGGGCTCAAAAATTAGTGGCATCCCTGTTTTATTTCTGAGGAAGATAACCGAAATATTACCTTGCAATTCGGATCTCAACCCTTCTCAGCAGAGCTCGTCTTTAGGGGATCTCTGTCCGGAGATGATAGAGAGCGAAAAGCCTCCCCTAGCTGCACCAACTTACGAGGCAGGCGACCCCGAGGTGTCATCCCGGCGGGTTTCTCCAAGTCCGGATCCTGAAAAAGGTCGTCGGGCTAGTCCGGTGCCCTCTGGTGTGCGGTCGGAGAGGCTGAGGGATCTGCTCGGGCGTGCATCCGTCTCAGAAGAACACCGTATGTTGATGAACATGGTGATAGGAAGGATTGCATCCGCGGAAAGGGGATTGTACGAGGCCGCCAGGAGTTTACTGACAGGCTTTGAGGTATGTGAAAAGGTGTACCTATCGGTAGAGCCACATAGAATGCGCCCTGTATAAATAATAGCCCCTGAGACTCTATGTGTCGTCAAGAGTGATGGCGCACAGAGGATCAAAACCCCAGTTATAAAATATTACCTTTTTATGAAGGTGGCGAGGAGTTCGGTGGCTAGCCGGACTGATGAATCTGCCGAGTTAAAGCGGCAACTGGACGTGCCAGATGTCGATATCGTGCTTGTAAATAAGCGGCTAGACGAGGCACAAGGTATGCTAGATATCTCATAAGAGGAGTTCGGTGCTCGTTTCTTACAATATATATGCTTATTGCAGATAGTGTTGCTTCAGTGGAGAACCTTCGGGCAGAACTTGCCCGAGCCAAGGAGCAAGCAAGAAAAAGTGATGCGGCTGCCGTTAAGGCGGCTGAAGAGCTGAAAGCCGAACAGGCTACTCACTGCCAGAGTAAGAAGGCAATAGCCGAGATGGCTGTAAAATTGAAGGATGCTGTCGACCGCTGTAAATTTCTCGAACAAGAAGAAAGGGCGGCTCAGAAGGACCTTGAGAAGATCACTGCCGAGGCCAAGGATGCTCGCTCTGCGATGAGAGCTATGAAGGAGGAGTTGCGTCAGGCCGGAGATATCACGGCTAGAAAGCCCTATATGCTGTGGATGAAGTTCGGGGATTCTAGGTATGCTCCGTTAGATCGGCAGTGGAGTGCGGAAAACACTTATCTGGATGTGGCAGCAAGTGCGGCGGACGCAACCGAACACTTCCGAGGTCGAGGCGACCATAATTTGGAAGAACTGTTTTGGTCGCAATTCCACAAGCCAGAGCGTCCACTTTGGTTACCCAACCGTTTGGCCGACTTTGCGGAGCTGAACAGGTTATCCGGACTCGCCATGAAGTATGTCGCGAGTCGTTTGTGGCCGGGGGAGCCAGAGCCGAAAAGTTATTTTGGATTAGTGCAGCAGTTCCTTGGTTCTGTGTCGCATGTCGATGCAATGAAGAGGTCGGCGTGTATAGAGGGTGCACAAATGGCTCTTGCCCGTGTCAAGACATACTAGGCGGATATGCAGGCCAGTGTTGTCGCATCCCAGGATCCGGCGAAGGCCGGGTGTCTGCCAAGCACTACCTTGAGGAAGTTATTCCGGGCGCTCATTTAATAGAAGCGCAGTGCTCGAAGGATGTTTTGTTCGAATAGGGGGTGCTATTGTAAAAGAAATATTTTGATAGAATATAAAAGCTTTTTATACTTGTGTTTGCAAGAATTATAACACCTCCTGTGCGGCCGCTAATGTATATGTGTATATAACCTGAAAGATGGCAGTCGTTGGCTTCAGCCCCCATGCATATAATGTGGGGGTGTTCGCAAAAAATGCGCCTTTTCACACTTAATCCAACGTCTTGGTCCTACAAAGGAGGTGATAGCGCGGCGAACGAGGCAACTGGACTATAATGCTTTATCACTTTCACTTAGCCATAGGAGTTTGACATTGGGGCTACTCAATAGCCCCTGGAGGCACCGCGCTCTCCCGAATCCGGGGCGCGTGTGTGCCTGACCGGGAAGCGGTCCTTCGTTAATGCGGAGGAATCCTAGACATTCCGAGAGTCATCGAGTGGTTGACCAGTCTCTCGCTATATCATGACAGTCAGTTTTCGGCTTTCTCTACTGAGGTGCTCGCCTGGCCGAACCGGGGCACAATCGCAGTAGTTCTCCTGGTGTCGCGTTAGCCGATATAACGGAACGTAAGGCAGCAAAAAACATGAGCCGGGCAAACCCAACATTTGACCAAAGACATGATTCGGAGCTGATGCATATAAGGCCTAACTCGTGACGCCGAACACTCCCTAAGGTATTCGGTCTTTATGAAGACGGGCCGAAACAAAGCCCTTGATAAAAAAGCCCCTGGTGTCCAGGTACGTGCAAAATTCTGGCGTGGCCATATGCCAAAACGCCAGCCTCCTCCTCGGTCATGGCGAAAACCGGGGGATGTTTTCAACAAGAGACAGTAAAAAAGGTTTACTCAGGGTCTTAATCTGAAAAGAATCCTTGGAATGGGTCCCTACTGCACGTCTGCGCCCGTGTCTCCATTGTGCCGTATCCTGGACGGGCGTAGCACGGTGTTCGTTTGCGAAAAAGAGGAACTTTAGTAAATAAGCGTGCGAGAAATCCATATTAGAATAAACAAGACATAGTTGGAGCAAGAAGTGAGCCGCATTGTCTCCTGGCGTAAACACGCGGAGCCCCTTGTACAGGGTTATGCGGCTATTAAGTCCATGTGTGTTGACGCCGGACTCGTCTAGCCGTGTCCGGAATAGTAGGGCTAGATTAGTGTGCGGCTGTCCAGGCAGCCGCACCCTTACCCGTACTTTGGGGGTCAATTGTCATTCCCCTGTGATGAGATGATGCCTCGTGGGCCGGGCATTTTAAGTGTAAGGGATGCATAATGCGGTATTGCGTTAAAGCGGGCGAAAGCTTCACGTCCCAGTAGCACTTGATAGCGACTTACGAATGGGGCGATGTGGAAGGTTAGCTTTTCAATTCAGAAGTTGTCGGGTGAGCCGAACGTGACCTCTAACGAAAGGGAACCCATACTCTGGGTATCTGGACCCGGCGTGGCTCCTTGAAAGGAAGTTTTGCCACGGCGGATTAGCGCTGGGTTTACCCCAAGTTTGCATATTGTGCCTTGATATAACAGGTTTAAGTCACTGCCGCCGTCCATAAGGACTCGTGTAAATTGTAGTCCGTCAATAACCGGATTCAAGACCAAGGCAGTCCAGCCTGCGTTCCGGGCCCCTCTGGAGTAATCCCGATGATCAAAAGTGTTTGGTTGTAACAAGCAGTGGTGGTGCTCCTCTAGGGCTGGCTGTGTGGCGCGTGTCTTTATAAGCGCCGTTCGGTTTTTCCCTTTTGTCATATGAAGTGAATTTACTGTTTTGACTTCTTGTGGGAACTTCTTTTGTTCTCCGGTGTTCTGCTTGTGGGGTCCGTCGCCATCCTCGCTTGGTGTGTCGAGCCCCTTGTGTTCGGCATTGAGTTTGTCGGACTGTTTGAAAACCCAACAATCTCTGTGGGTATGGTTTGCATGTCTCCCGGGGGTGCTGTGGATTTGACATATTTTGTCCAGGATTTTGTTGAGGTTGGACAGCTCGTCCCTGTCATCTTTGGGCGGCGGCTTTTTATGATTTTGCCGAGAGCTTTTGAATCTCACGTTGACTGCCGTGCTCGTTGGGCTGTTATCCTTGATTCGGTGCTGTTCTTTGTTACGGTGTGGCTTCTCGTTTCCATCTCTGGGTTCGGATGTACTCGGGTCGCTGGTGCTGCTTCTTGCCAACCAGCTATCCTCTCCTGCGCAAAAGCGGGTCATGAGGCTTGTTAATGCGGCCATCGTTCTTGGCTTTTCTTGGCCGAGGTGTCTGGCGAGCCATTCGTCTCGGACGCTATGTTTGAAAGCCACTAGGGCCCCAGCGTCCGAACAGTCGACTATCTGATTCTTTTTAGTAAGGAATCTGTTTCAGAGTTTCCGGGCTGACTCTCTGGGTTGCTGAGTTATATGACTCAGATCATCTGCATCCGGAGGTCGGACATAGGTCCCTTGAAAATTTGCCCGGAAAGCCTCCTCGAGCGCTTCCCAACTTCCCATGGTGTTTTCGGGAAGGCTTTTAAGCCAATGCCGGGCTGGCCCTTTGAGCTGAAGGGGTAAGTATTTGATGGCATGAAGGTCATCTCCTCTGGCCATGTGTATGTGGAGGATATAATCCTCTATCCAGACTCCGGGGTCTGTTGTTCCGTCGTATGCTTCTATGTTCACGGGCTTGAATCCCGCTGGAAATTCGTGATCCAGCACCTCATCGGTAAAACATAAGGGATGTGCGGCGCCCCTGTATGTAGGTGTGCCGCGATGTTCGGATATTTTTTGCTTTGCATTGCTCGCTGGAGCTTGCTTTCTTGGGCCATAGATGGATCCGGTTGGGCCGGTTGTTTGATGCGAATCCTTAGGCGGATCGCTCGCTGTATTGAGTGTGGCTCCCTTTGTCGCTTTAGATCGATCGTTGGGTTGTCTATCGGACCTGATGGCTTCCTTGTTTTTCGGCTGTGGGGG
This sequence comes from Triticum aestivum, assembly GCF_018294505.1. NCBI lineage: Eukaryota > Viridiplantae > Streptophyta > Magnoliopsida > Poales > Poaceae > Triticum > Triticum aestivum. The sequence goes on from NC_057798.1 coordinate 283,531,251, forward strand.
CTTTATGGCCTCTTCATCAAATTCCGGTAGTAGTTTCCGCTTCGGATAGCTCTTTGTGTGACGACTAGTGCCGTACTTGTGTGCAGTATTGACTACTTTGTTCCATCTGATCCTGAGTGCATCTTCTGCTGTTTTGAGCCTCCGCTTCTGCTTTTTCAGGCTACGTGCAGTGGCGACGAGCCTTTGGTGGAGGTTCCGATGTTCCAGCAATTTGTCCGGCGTGAGGTCGTTCGGACTATTATCTTTCCCGGGGATTGGTTGTTTGGATTGCCCGTCCTGTTTGGACGGTTGCTCAATGGCATGTTCGTCTTCCGTTGATTCGCCCTGTTCTATGGCTGGGTCTTTGTCGAGGTGGGGCTTTGTGTGGCACTTACGTCGCTGCTTTGATTGTTTTTCGAGGGAATGATCCCTGCTTGCGCCCTTTTGATCCTCGTTGTTGTCCCTTTTGGGTGTGTCCACCATGTATACATCGTATGATGAGGTGGCTTTCCAATGCCCTATAGGTGCTGGTTCTTGGTCGTCTCCTTCATCGTCTTCCATACCATCAATGTCTTCGGAGTCGAAGTCGAGCATGTCGGTTGTGTCGTCGACAGTGGCTATAAAGTGGGTGGTGGGTGGGTTTCGAATTTCTTCGTCATCTGTATCCCAACCCTGCTGACCATAGTCCGGCCAGGGCTCTCCTGACAAAGAGAGAGACTTTAGGGAGTTCAGGATATTGCCAAAGGGCGAGTGCTGAAAGACGTCCGCGGCGGTGAACTCCATGATCGGAGCCCAATCGGGTTCGATCGGAAGGAGTGCGGAAGATTCGGAGTCCGGAACGGAGTCCGACACCTTGGAGTCACGGGCCTTGCAAAGGACTAGGCTGGTATTCGGCTCTATCGCCGTAGAGATTGCGGCTCCTGGGGCGGCGTCCAACCGTCCATCCCTGGTTAGCGCCGTAGGCTCCAAACTAATGGTCGGAGCGGCACTCTGGGCGCTGTCCGGTGGTAGAGCTAGATCATGCCCATCGAGACAGTGCGGCGTGCTCGGCCGTGGCTCGAATCCGTCGAAGATCAATTCCCCGCGAATGTCGTCCGTGTAGTTTAAGCTTCCAAACCTGACCTGATGGCCAGGGGCATAGCTTTCGATCTGCTCCAGATGGCCAAGCGAGTTGGCCCGTAGTGCGAAGCCGCCGAATACGAAGATCTGTCCGGGGAGAAAAGTCTCACCCTGGACCGCGTCGTGGTTGATGATCGAAGAAGCCATCGGGCCTAACGACGACGACACAGAGGAACTCTCAATGAAAGCACCAATGTCGGTGTCAAAACCGGCGGATCTCGGGTAGGGGGTCCCGAACTGTGCGTCTAGGCGGATGGTAATAGGAGACAAGGGACACGATGTTTTTACCCCGGTTCGGGCCCTCTCGGTGGAGGTAAAACCCTACTCCTGCTTGATTAATATTGATGGTATGGGTATTACAAGAGTTGATCTACCACGAGATCAGAGAGGCTAAACCCTAGAAGCTAGCCTATGGTATGATTGTTGTTTGTCCTACGGACTAAAACTCTCCGGTTTATATAGACACCGGAGAGGGCTAGGGTTACAAAGAATCGGTTACAATGGGAGGAGATCTTCATATCGTATCGCCAAGCTTGCCTTCCACGCCAAGGAAAGTCCTTGTTCGGACACGGGACAGAGTCTTCAATCTTGTGTCTTCATAGTCCGGGAGTCCGACCAAAGGTCATAGTCCGGCCATCCGGACACCGCCTAATCCAGGACTCCCTCAGTGACTATAGACTTGCAAGATAGGATCAAGAACACACATATATTCATGAAAACATAATAGGTTCAGATCTGAAATCATGGCACTCGGGCCCGAGTGACAAGCATTAAGCATAACAAAGTCATAGCAACATCAATCTCAAAACATAGTGGATACTAGGGATCAAACCCTAACAAAACTAACTTGATTACATGGTAAATCTCATCCAACCCATCACCGTCCAGCAAGCCTACGATGGAATTACTCATGCACGGCGGTGAGCATCATGAAATTGGTCATGGAGGATGGTTGATGATGACGACGACGACGAATCCCCCTCTCCGGAGCCCCGAACGGACTCCAAATCATCCCTCCCGAGAGAGATTAGGGCTTGGCGGCGGCTCCGTGTCGTGAAACGCGATGAAACTTTCTCTCTGATTTTTTCTCCCGAGACGGTATATATGGAGTTGGAGTTGAGGTCGGGAGGTGTCCAGGGGGCCCACGAGATAGGAGGGCGCGCCCTAGGGGGGGGCGCCCCCTGTCTCGTGGACAGCCCATGGGCCCCCCTGGCCTTTATTCTTTTGCCAAAAATTCTTATTAATTCTGAGAAGTGCCTCCGTGGATTTCTAGGACATTCCGAGAACTTTTCTTTTCTACACATAAAACAACATCATGGCAGTTCGGCTGAAAATAGCGTCAGTCTGGGTTAGTTTCATTCAAAACATGCAAGTTAGAGTCCAAAATAAGGGCAAAAGTGTTTGGAAATGTAGATACGTTGGAGACGTATCAGCGGCACTTGCGAAGGACTTATCATGGTCTCCCTCAATGGTGTTCTCCGTCGAACGCACTTCGCCAAACCACAACGTTTGAGATATCGTAGACATCACCGCAATGGGGATGGAAGTCAAATATAGTTACTACCTCCATTTTTTTGTACACAAGGCCAGTATATCAAAATTAAAATTTGGAAAAGGCCACTAACACTAATCGAGGCAAAATTGATGGGGTTTGCCTCGTACTAGCAACCAAGGACATTAATATCCCCTGCATGCATGCGGAAGTGAGAAGGTTGGTTTGCATGGCGCTGCATTAATGAAGTGACGAGGAGTGAGATGGTTAGCTCTTTGGGCTTTGGAGGAAAAAATACGCATTAATTGACACGTGAAACGAGGATTTGTATGGATAAATCCCGCGAAGGAAAACCCCGCCTTTCTTCTTTAACACTAGTACTCCTAGTACGTACGTACTTATCCTGTTTGGCTCTAGACCTTGCATTGCCATACTTCGCCACACATTTTTGCCAAGCTTGCCTAAAGTTTTCAAAATGAAAAGGAGGTACACTTGCGCACTGCTGTTGTGGTCGCACCGCACCCTCACACGGTTGCTCCTGCACGTCGCGGTCGCACCGCACCCTCACACGGTCGCTCCTGCACGCCGCGGTCGCAACCAAGGGAATGCAGCCTCACTGACACGTGTTGTCGCATGTGAACAAACCAAACTCAACCATCCTACCGCTAACACATAATTTTCGTTCATAGAGTATGTTTATCCAACTGTATGTTGGGGAGTATCTGTAGGGCTTGTGTAGTGGTTTGTTGGGGAAGAAGAAGAGGTGAGGAAGAAGGGTTAGGAGACGTAGGATATTCACCCAACTGCCTGAAATGTTAGAGTGACCCAAGTCAGGCGACTTGCATAACAATATATGTTTTTACACAACAAAAGATCCATAAAAACAAGAACATAAAGAAAAACTATCACTGCTCGCGGAACGAGATGGCCTCATTGTCTTTGGCTACCAGCGCGAACCAACCGTAGCTGCCGACGTGTGTCTCCGCACCGTGGTTGTCCTAGGCCTCTAGCTACTCATTCACACGGAGCGTGCGGGCGCTCTGCACGGATGATAGCACAACCCGGTTCAAGTCGAGGACGTCCGGTTCCGCCTGCAGGAAGGCCTCAATGGTAGCAGCATCCGTGCGCTCCGCATCGAGTCGAGCCTCTGCCGCCCGGTTCAAGTCCAGGACGTCCGGTTCCACCTGCAGGAGGGCGTCGATGAGAGAGGCATCCATGCGCTCCGCATTGAGTTGAGCCTCTGCCGCCCGGTTCAAGTCCAGGACGTCCGGTTCCGCCTGCACGAGGGCCTCGATGGCAGCGGCATCCGCGCGCTCCGCCTCAAATGAGCCTTCGCCGCCCGGTTCACATCCACGACATCCGGTTCCGCCTGCAGGAGAGCCTCGATGGCAGTGGCATGCGAGCGCTCCGCGTCGAGTTGAGCCTCTGCCTCCCGATCTTCCTTTCATATCGCCAGGTTGAACCGATGGTCCGTCTGCACCATGGGGGACTCAGATGCCGGCACGAAGTCGACATCCATTGTCTCATACCCATCGGGGGCCTTCTGCGCCGCGACCTCGGCCATGAACATTGTTTCGGCTTCCTCCTCCTCGTAGCTTGGCTCTAGAGAACTCGAGGATTGGCCTGCCGCAAAGCGAGCTTGGGAACGGAGGTCTATGGCGCCGACCGCCGCCATGATTTCTGCGCGGCGCTCCGGCCTCAGCATCTTGTAGTACGTGATCTTGCAGCACACCATGGCTTTCTGGCGAACTAGGGGACGCTTGATGCAGGCTAGGGGATCGAAAGGTGGGGGAATGGGATGGAGATTAGGTGTGGTTTTATGGTAGTGGCTGGAGTAGGCTGAGCAGCGAATGTTCTAGTGTGAATAGTGGTTTGGTAAGGACCGGTCAATCGGTTTTGACTGTACATCGCTCTTGTCACGTTCGCGTTGCAGCCCGACACGCTGGTCCCTCCATGTTGCTCACCGAATGGAACGCGCTTCGTCTTGCATTTTCATTCGCTTGTGGGACCATAGTTGAGAGCAAACCGACGCCCCTCCCCCTCCCCCGCCCGCGTCATGTATACTACCACTCCCTCCGTTTTATGCAGAGTAAATAAAAATAGAGGGAGTATACTATAGATGAGGATCCCCTGACGTGGCCGAACCCATTGTGTAACTGACATGCGGGGCCTAGCAAGCATCGTGTCCGCCAGTAAGTGACCGAAAGGGAGGGTAAGGCAGGGATACCTACTTTAGAGGATCCATTTCCACTAATACTCCCTCCTTCCATTTACTATACAGGGCCTAATGCATTTTTTGAGGCTAACATTGACCAAATGTTAGAGTAATAATATATGACATGCAACTTACACAAATCATACTGTCAAATTCTTATGTGAAAGGAGCTTCCAATGATATAATTTTCACATTATACATCTCATGTACTATTAATCTTGTCAATAGTCAAATGCGGTTTTGAAAAACGCATTAGAGCATGGTTAGTAATATAGCCAGTCGATGGCTATGAGGGACTGCCATGTCATCTATAGCCATCATCTACTATATGCAGTCATACAGTAGTGTGGGCTATAAGGTAGGCTATTTCCCACAAAAAAATTATAAGGTTGGCTATTGTATTAGTACTTTTTCCATCTCCTCTCTATCTCTTTCTTCATATTTATTGTATTTAACTAGGAATGCGTATATAGCTAGGCTCTTGAATGAGAGCTCACTCCCCTTACATTTTCACATCTCTCTCCTCCACATAGGCCCTATATAAATGGAAGGAGGGAGTACTACTATGAGCACCGCATACTCTAGTACAGATGTTGTCAGTACTCCACTAGTACTATTGGACATGGAGCTTAAAAAAGTTACTATTGGACTGGCTATACGTGACGAAATCCTAGTAGGAAGAGCATGCACGAGAACAAGCACATTCACGTGGTTGAAAACAAATTGGAAACCATCTCGAGTACAAATCTAGGAGTACGTACGAATCTAACGATATTGATTGGGCATTGTTGAATGTTGATACTTTTTTGATCAAAGTAGACATACTTTGACTGCACATAAAACTTATATGTAAACTAGAAAGGATAGGAGGGAGTATATTGTACGTTCAAAAACAAAACGAACATTGAATACCCTTTATATATGATTTGCGGATGCTATGATGACCAGTTCAAAATTTTGAATCTGCCTTAGGTATCATGTGCCCCCACTCGTTGTCGGTGTACAAAAGTAGGGGCTCTCCTTATGATCCCTTTACTTGTGCACGGGCAGTCGGAGCCACACGCCATGGCCGCACTCAGCAGGGCAAAGGAGGGAAGTTGGAGAGCAGCCGAAGGCACAAGACAAACAAGGCGACGACAAGGACCAAGGCCACAAAGTGCAGATGGACGAGGCATGTTTCCCCGGCAAGATCCTTGCCGGGGGCAGCCTCAGCAGCCCCGGCAAGGCCCTTGCCGGGGCAGCTCGCCCACACCAACGGGGCGAGCCACCCTTGAGCCCACGGTCTCCAACGCCAACAACCACGTTGGGCCAGGGCTCTCGAGGCACCTCCATGGTGGCATGCAGATCTTTGTGAAGACAAAGAATACACAAGATCAAATAAGGATTGGAGGGCAACAATCCTCGTCAAGATCCTCACCTAGGAAAACCCACAAGACCCCCGGCAAGACCCTTGCCGGGGACAACAGTGCGCCACGGCAAGACCCTTGCCAGGCCACCCGACAAGACCCTTGCCGAAGGTGACAGTGCGGCCGCTGCCAGGCCCGCACCTACCAAATCCCCACCGCCTTTCACATGCAGCCGCCAGCCCAACCAACTGGGCAGGCACCTGCGTGGCAACATGCGGCCTCCAGGCCAACTCAGCACGCACCTGCGTGGCGGCATGCAGATCTTCGTGGAGGCTCCACCACCGCGCCACCTGAGCTGCTTGCTTGCCTACATGGCACCGCTTGCATCGCTGGCCAGGGCGCGTGTTGAAGCGAGGAGGAGTGGCGACGGACGGGACGGGCCTCGTCCTCGTCCCCGATAAAGTGAAGGGACACCTAAGCCACACATTAAATGCGTCATGTCCTGTAATACGAGCAATAATCTCGCAACACTGTAGGCCTTTCCACCTCCTGTGTGCCACTGTGGCAGCTCCTTTCTCCTATAAAAGGAGGCCCAAGGCATACTGGAAAAGGATTCGGCTCTTTCGAACCACGCAACGCCTATCGCTAGTTCGAGAGCTCAAGAACACTTAATACATCCACCAAGAAGGACTAGGGTTTTACGCATCCTTGCGGCCCGAACCTGGGTAAACGATCCTTGTGCCAATTACTAATCCTGCTCTTTTCACAACCCCGCGCCCCGCAACCGTAGTAGGGATTCTTGTGATCCCATAGGTGTCGTTTCCCACCGACATCTTTGGCATGCTAGGTAGGGGGCGCAATTGTGAGAATCTGGTCTAGTAGTTGGCCTGGCAGTTCTTCATCACCATGACTCCCGTGGAGATGGCGGCCAAGAGAGCGGAACTGCCTGCAAGCGCAAAGGACGCCAGGGCGGCGATGAGAGAGCTAAGTCACGCCGAACTTGAAATATTCCCCTTAACATAAGGTTATCGTCCTTGGAGATTCTGTATATGTATGGAAAACCTGTATGTAGAGGGGCCCTCCCGCGGTTGGCAATGCCTTTGTTCTATTTCGAGTCCACTCAACAGTTCAAGCGGCCGCGTCGAGAGCGGTAGGGTAGCCTTCCGCCGTCAGCAACGCTCTCGACTCTGACTCGAGTCAAGCCTGACAGATTGAGCGGCCATGTTGAGGGTGGTAAGGTGGTTTGGCCGGCAGCAAGCACACCCGGCAGGCTAATGGGGATCCGTCCTCAAGATGCCGCCCTGGGTTTATGCGCCGGCAAGCCTACCCAGTTAACATAGGGTGGACATACAAAGGAAAATCGAACAGGAAAATAACCTGCATAATGTCAAGAGTACTGCAGAGTTATATTACGTAAATTGCCGCCGCGGTTCTAACTAAAGATAGCAATTGTCTTGGTCATGAACCTGCAGAGGTGATAAGGAACGGGGTGCCTAGTCCCAGCGCTGGCCCTCCAGCCTCTTGATTTTGTCGATGCGGCTGAGGATGGGCTTGATACGCTCATTGAGCGCTGCGATGTCAGCATCCTCCGGCAAGCTCTTCAGCGCAGCTTCGAAGCGCTATGCTGGCAAGGACCTTGGTCATGACACCCCACCACAGCATCCGGGACTTCTCGGCCAGGGAGGCCGCCCGGTTGGAGTGAAGCCGCTCCAGGGCGTTGACAACCCTTTCAAAGTACAGGGTCAGGTTGGCGTTGGGGCTCAGGCTCATCTCCGGGGCGTACCTCATGTCCGGCATCCCCATGGTGCCCAGCTGCATGGCGACCGAGTTCGCAATGGCGGCAAGGCATTCAAGCCAACATTTCTCGCCCGCCACGTGGTCATTGAGGTTGGCGGTCTCGTTCATTTGCAGCTGCTTCTCGGTCTCCAGGTCCTTGATCAGGATCCCCTCTCAGGCTTTGGCCTCCGACAACATCTTCTCGAGATCCCCCAGCTTCAGCTTGAGGTCTCTGATGGAGTTGTTGGCTTCGGAGAGTTCTCCTGCCTTGCTGACGACCGCGCCCCGCGCCTCCGCCAGGGTGCCGTTGAGCGTGTCCTTCTCCTTGGACAGATTCAAAGCTTGCTCCTCCAGCTCCTTCACCTTGCCGGTGTGAACCAGAGCCTGGGCATCGAGTGCCTCTTGATGCCTCTGCTCCAGCTCTTGGGTCCGCTGCACGACGAGCTTGTCCACCTCTTCATCCTTGCCGCGGAGCATAGCGGCAAGCTTCTCCTTGCGCGCGGCAAGATCCTCCTCCTGGGAGTTTAGTGTGGCCTTGCACTTGGTCCGGACGGCTTTGGCGGCCAAGTTCTTTGCCGTCTCTTGGGCCTTCTCGACATCGGCCAGCTTCATGGTGAGCTCCATGTCATGCTTGGCCAGCTCGCCCTGGGCGGTCTTCAGCTCGTCTTGAGCCTGGCGGAACCAGTCCCGCGCCTCGGCGACGCATCCTTCGAAGTCCACCTCCGCCTTCTCCACCACCGCCGTCCTGGACTTGGCCTTGTACAAACAAGCACCGTCGAGCGCCTGGAGCTTCCGGAAGATGGAGTCCATGGCTTGGAGCAGCCGCTCCTCATGCGAGCCGTCGCCACTAATTCCTGGCTCATCGACGTTGTCGAGCCTGACAGCGGCAAGCACCTCCTCGTCGAACACCTCTCCCTCAAGGGGAGCCCTGGTGCTCGACGCGCCTAGGAGGTGGCGAAGAGGTCATCGCTCACCCTCACGTACCTGCAGGAGCCGTAGGCAGTGGAGGAGGAGGACAGGTCGTCGACCACCACCTCCTCGGCAGCGGCCTTGTCGGCCTCCCCGGGAGGCCCCTTGCCGGGCTCCTCGGTGGGCCCCTTGGCGGCGTCCTCAGTAGCGCCCTTGGCACTCTCCTCGGCAGCGATCTTCTCGGCCTGCGCCAAGGTATCCTTGGCGACGTCCTTGATGACGGTGTCGACGTCCTCTGGGTCCATCGAGGAGAAGTCTGAAATGCCAAGAAGGGGGCTGGGCGGAGCCAAGATCAAAAGCCATAAAAAAGAAAGAAAGAACGCAAGTGGAAATGGAGGGCGAGTGGCTTACCCGTGCCGGGCCGAGAGGCAAAAGTCCCTTCTCCTCCATGGTTTGGCGTCGAGGCGAAGCCACCGGCTCCCGTGTTCTCCTCCTCTTCCTCCGTGTGCATGGCCTCGGCGCTTGGTGCCCATGCCGAGGATGCCCCTCGGGGCAGCGTGGTCGACGGGGGCGGCAAGTTGGTGGAAGCCCCCTGCGCCTCCCCTTGATGCTGTTCCCCTCCTACATCCATGGCATGGTCAGTACCAAAGCATCGTGCATGGCGCATGTTGGCAAAGGATGGGTGATGGACTCACGCTGGGGGCTGGGCTGGGGGCTGCTGTCCAGGCTGCTCAACACCACCAATGGCATGCTGGAGGTGTTTGCCGGGGGCTTTCCGCTCGTCAAATTCCTGGCCCTCTTCGCCCTCTGGGCTAGTGTCTCCACGTCCCTACAAGATAAATATAATTTAGAATGGGCGGCACCATTGGAGGAACAAAAAAAGGGAGCAGGGAGAAAGTAGAGCTTACTCTCCTTCCTCCTCCTCTGCTGCTTTCCTTTTCCTCTCCGGGCTGAGGGGCCCAAAGTCAAACGCGATCCCCACGCCAACGTTTGCCGGCGAAGGGGGAGGCGATGGCGTCCGGACGCGCTTGGATGACGAAGAAGCGGATGCCTTCTTCTTCGTCGCCACGACCTTCGCCGCCTTTTTCATCGTCACCGCCCTCGTCTGGCACACAGGCGCCTCCTAAGCCTACCGCAGCTGTGCGGCCCGGCCAGGGCGGACTGGCTCGCTGGAGGTGGCCCGCCGCTGGACTCGCCCTCTTCCAGCGATTGGAGGGTCGGAGGTCGCGATCTTCTCCCCCTCGCCCTCCTCTTACGACGACTCATCGACCACGTTCTCGACGAGGGGAGCCCCGATGCCGGCGCTTCTGGCCTCCCCAGCAGTTGCCGCCCACCGGGCGAGCTCTTCTTCCTCCACTTCTGCCGTGGCCTTGTCCTCCATGCCGCCGGTACTGCCGGCCTCCTCGACGAGCTTTGCCTCCTCCTCGGAAATCGTAGCCTCCTCCACCCTGGTGGTGATGTAGTCCAGCTCCGCCGAAGAGGTGTCCTGGATAAGCCGCGGCTCGGCGGTGATGTACCCCTCATGCAAGGTGTCGAAGAATTCCTGCACTTTGAGCTCGTCCGGCTCGACCCAGCTCGGGTCAAGACTGTGCGCGTTGAAGAGCGGCATCATGAAGATAATCTCGGATCGGCAAGAATTGTTGCTCAGCAGGACCACTCCCACCGGCAACTTAAAAACGGGCTCTTTGGCAACCTTGCCAGCCTTCGCGACAACCCTTGCAACATTGCCGGACCGCTTAACCTCGCCGTCATCATTAACCTCGAGCTGGAAGATCCGTTGGCAGAGATGGGCGTGCCCCAACACGGTCAGGTTGTGGTCGAGGACGGGGCGGAGCCTAATGATGTCAGTGGCATTCACGAAAAGCCAGGCCAGCCTCCCCTTGTCGTGCAAAGGAGCGATTCGGCGGCGGATGAAGTCCGCCCTGATCATTTCGAGGGTGAGCCTAGCCTGGGTGAGCCGAAGTATCCTGGTGGTGGCGATCGTGAGCTTCGTGTCGTCGGCATCGATGTCGCCCCAATCGCTTCCAAGGACTGGCAGCTCCTGGCGAACCTCACAGAATGCTGGCAAGTCCTTCTCTTCAATCCAGCACCACCGGCCCCGCCACTCTTCCCACCTCTCTTTCGTTGCACCATATGGGTACGCCCCCTTGTCCCTCGGAATCCAAACGACCCAGCCAGAGATGGATCCCCCTTTTTGGATCCGAGGGGAGAAGTAGTGGCAAAAGAGCGCTGTGCTGGGTGCACCCCGGCGAAGCACTCACAGAGGTGTGAAAAGAGAGCCATGCACGCCATGACATTCGGAGTGAAATCCAGAAGGTGGAAGCCGTAGGTGTGCATGATGTCCTTGAAGAAATCAGAAAAGGAGGGACAGAGTCCGCAGGAGAAGTAGTCAACAAAGAAGGGGTACCGATTTGGGGCGGCCCCAGTGCTGGCAGGAACGACGTGCGTGGCTGAATACCCCGTCTTCTCTCCTCCTGTCTTCACCCCCCACAGGTCTTTGAAGAACTCCCGGAGCTCGGGAACATCGACCGTCGAGGGGAAGTAGGCGAACTGCGCCCGTCGCGCCACCAGCTCGCTCTCCGGCTGCTCCGTCGCCCCGACGTCTTTAGCCACTCCCTTGCTTTTGGTGGATTTGGGCGCCATGGCGGTTGCGAGAGGCAAGAGAGCAGAGGATGGCAGAAGCACGGCGACGGAGGACGAAGACAGGGGGGCTCGAGAAGGAGGAAGAAAGGGGGCGGTGG